>NC_133167.1:14401000-14702500 GCF_040802235.1 Manis javanica | reverse complement strand
TAGTGCAGGTCAGAGATAATGATAGCCTTGTGATGTGAGTGGAAATGGAGAGAGGTAGATGGCATTGAAAGACGTTCAGGGGTAATTATCACATGATTCAGTGATGGATTGTATACGGGCAACTAGGGAGAGTTTCAAGGATGACTGGCCTAGTGCTTTATGCTACAAAGATGAGTAACAAAAGACTCTATCTTAAGAGAGTTTGAAGTCGAGGGGTGGGCGGAGATAAGGAGTTTTACTTAATATGATTAAATGAAAAGACAGAAGTAAGAAGAGTTCCTATGGGAGTAAACTGACACCAAACTAGACATCAAGAAATGCTTTCCAGAAAATGCCCAATTAAGCAAAATCTGAAATATATGCCTGAAAATAGGTAGAAGAGGTGAAAATGGTGTTCTAGGAAAGGCAACAGCATGGCCAAGGAATGGAAGGTATAAAGCATGAACTACAAGGTGGAAGCCAACCTGAGGCCAGTGAGATGCTTAGGTCACAACATGTAAGGAGGCACTTGTTCTCAGGTGTCCACGTATGACTCCAATGGTCAGCACCTACTTAAGGTTTGCATGCTAGACACCTTGCCTACATCACCCTAATCCCTGCCCTGATGACATGTCTACTTACTGGTGCATGGGTCTGAGCAAAGAGTAATAGGAGGTGGGGTAGCAGAGGTGAGATAAAAGAAGGTCTCTCTTTGTGTACTAAAATGTTTGAACTTCATTCTATAGGAAAAGGAAAACTTTGAAGGGCATCATTAATGTGAGTCCAAGGTCAGTTTTGTATTTTGATAAATCTGATGTAGAATGGACAAAGAGAGAAGACTGAGAGAAAATAGATCTGTTAAGATGTTATTGCCTCTTAATCCAGGGGACAGAAGGTGAAGGCTTGGTTAGGATGATGATATGACAGAGAAATTTACATAATCAAGGGATATGTAGAAAAAGTTGGAAAAAGATTTCAAAGATAACTTGCAGATTTTGCAGTTAGTTAACTGAATAAATAATGCCATTTACTGAGATTTCCTATGTGCATACACACACACACACACACACACACATACTCTCACATTCATATGCTCAGAAAGACAGTATACAATTTAATGCATTTAGCCGCCCTATTTCCTAAGTATACTTCTCTGCTTTGTGGAAAAACAAAACAAAACAAAACCCCCAAACTCAGCACATTGTCTAGTTCCTATACCATAGCATTTTTCCTGGAACATTATGACCACAAATACTTTCAAGACTTGAGCTGAATTTTAAAACCGGTAGATGGTGGAGGGTAATAATCAGCAATATGAAAGAATTACTTTTCTTTTTAACACAAAGAATGATAGGTAAGCTCTGTGAGATAGGTAGCATGTCCATTTTATTTATGCTCATATCCCCAGCAGTCCCTGGTATGGAGTAGGTACTCAAGTATTTATGGAATAAAAGAATAGTGTTTGAGTTAGGAGAATCCGTTAGGCTCTCTGTGAAACAAGTTTGCCCCAAATTCAAAGGTTAACAACCTGGAGGGGATTCTGTTTATTATTCCTGCCAGTAGCTAGCACAGGATGCCCCATGGAAGCCACATTCATCTGATATTGGTTGAATTGCTCTATGCTTTGCTGCTATGACCCTTTATGTGTACTCTTCTTGCTGGTCTTCTTGTAGGTTAGTGGGGTCAGTTAGTTGAAGCTAGGCTCAGCTAGGGTTGGTGCCAAGCCATATGGACAGCATTCCAGTCATCTGCATAAACATACTTCAGGCCTCTGTGTGATATTTGCAAATAATCTATTGGCTGAAGAAAGTTACACGCCCAATGCCAAAGACATGAGGCAGAGGAATCTTTTCCATGCAGCTGCAAGAGCTGTAAAGTCACATGGCAAAAGACACAGATGCGGAAGGGAGTGCAGAGCTGGACCTAATAATTTAGTTCCTTATTGTCCACACCCTTGGTCACAATTATTCATATCCCTCCCACTTGAAAAATACACTCATTCTCAACCCAAGACCTCCATTTCTAGTCAATGGTAAGTCATTTTCAAATTTATTTTTACATTAAAGCAGCATGGACATATTACTAAATAGAATGTGTATGTGTATATATATATACACACACCTATATAAAATATATAAATATATATATAAAAAACATGTACGTATGTTTGTGTATGTATATTATATATATGTACGTGTATGTGTATTATATATATGTATATAAACCTGAAACAATGCATTTTAAAGTATGCCATGTCCATTGCTGTCATTTGGGATCACTTGTGCAGATCCTCTGAATTATAGAAAATTTTTTCTGTTCTAAGTGGTATGTTGGTAGAAACTTTAAGAAACACAGGTAGTTACCTGTGTACCTGCTATTCTCCACCTCCTTGTTCAGGGCATCCTTTGAGGTCATGGATTCTGCCAGGGCCACTTTCTCTTTCTGGGGGCAGCTAGCACAGGGAATGGCATAGGAGCAGCATTCAGCTGATGTTGATTGAATTGCTCTGTACCTTGCTGATATGATCCTATGTCTGTATCCTTGATAAAAGAATCAGACAAATCTCAGATTGAATCCTGGCTCTGTCCCACATAGTTATGTGACCTTGAGCAAACCATTTAACTTCTCTGAGGTTGTTTCCTTGTCTGTAAAATCTAGGATACAATACCCTGTGTGCAGGGTTATTGTAAGATTTAGAGAAAATTTGTGTGAAGTGCCTAGCACACTTTGTGATACAAAACTGGTCCTCAAGTAAATGAGAGTTGCTACCATAGTAATAATGAGACTGGGGACGGTGATGATGTTAACTAAATCTTTATCACTGGAAAAAATGGAAGAACCATAAAACAAACTGACCATACTCATCGAGGGATGACATTTTCAAAAATAAATATTTTTTGTGCACCCTAAAATATTAATTTTACTCCATCAGGTTAAAAGGGTAATGTAAATGTCTGCTCTAAGCCCACTAAAATATACTAATATAAGCAAACAAAATCATCAATATTCACTTTCCTAAATCTATGTATTAAATGGAAATCCCAGGTCTTTCTCATATTCTCTAAGTTAATTATGAATCAGATATAATCAATGATTTTATAAGGAAAACACTTAAACTAAGGCAAATGCGTCCAGGGAAAAAGGCTTTAAACATTGCTGTGAGAAATGGAAACCACTGGAGTCATTTTTCTATGTCCATTTGGTGAGATCATTTTAAGATGCTTTTTTCCCAAGGTTTATCATAATGGAAGAGTGATAATATGAAAAAAAAACTTCTCTCAGGCCTACAGCTTCTAATGAAAATGTACAACCTTCTGTTCTCAGCACAGCAAGGACCTCTGTGGACCAAGTCGTGCAAGGTGGTGGCTCTTTGCCAGCCTCTGTGTCACTTTAGCCTGAAAGAACTTCGCATCCTCCCTGACCTACCAATGAGTGCACACATTCTGTGTTACCAAATGCGGTTCAGTCTTTAACCAGAAAGCCTCATTTCCAAAGCAGCTCATGTCTGTGAGTACAGCTGACCGCAGTGCTGGAGGGACAATGACTTCAAATATATTTTTAAGCCACGTGATTCTAATGATTTGGGATCATTTTTCTGAGAGCAAGAGCATATCCCTGCTTCCATCTAGGCAGGGCCTGCTCCTGGAGGCCCCTGTCCACTGGAAAGAAACCCATAACTCCCAGGGTGAAACAGCACAGGATGTTCAGGAAACAAATTCATGGTTCTTAATGAATGTCAAACGTGGCCTATTTGGGAAACGGGAGTAGCCATAATTATCACTTGTTTTGGCATCTGATCTGAACTAAGTAAGAGGTTCATCCCATGTCTTGGGTATGAAAAACCATGGACACTGCATAGTGAACTGGCCAAGGCTCAGGTGCAGGCTAGGCGCCCTCAGTGGGCCTCTCTGGGGCTGATCTGTGGTGGTTTCCATGCAGAGGGGTTGAGCAGAAGCCTGTGGGCTGCTCATTTCCCAAAAAAATGCATGAGGAAAAGTCTGGTCTTTATATTCCTGTGCTCTCAGCCAAGTCTCTGCAATCCTAGGAATCACCCCTCTCCTGTATGCGGAGCGGACTGAGGTTGTGGGTGTCAAGCTGATGAAGCTACTTCCATTGGAAAGAAACCTAAGGAGTAAGTGACACCTTTGTCCCTCTCACAGCCTGTGCCTGTGACTCTCAACCTCAGTGCTCTTGGCAGTTTGTACCATACACGCCTTTGTTGGGGGGCTGTCCTGAGTATTGCAGGATGCTTACTTAGCAGCATCCCTGGCCCCTGCTCACTAGATACTAATATCACAAAACCTCCCCACTCCAAGACAGGACAACGGAAAGTGTCTCCAGACATTGTCAAATGCTCCCTTGGGGGTGGAGACAAAATCAGCCTAGGTTGAGAATCACTGGCTTGGACCGCAGTTCTGATTGCTATAAATCGGTTCATTCTCAACACTTCTGCTGGGCACTCACCTTGTGCCAGGCTAGGTGGGAAAGGCCAAGAAGACCTACTGGTGGCCTTAAATAGCTCATATTTAGTAGACTCATAGACATGTGTTGAAGCAGACATTTGATGATGCACATGAAGGTCTAATCACTCCCCATGAATGGCTTTGAATCAGGAAAAACCAGTTTAACCATGTGGTGTGGATCTGCCATTCCTTCCTTGACGGACAGCCTCTTAGAGAAACAGCAATTTCTCGACAGGTCCTTCAATTTCTGTTTCCAGAAAGACTACTGTATTTGGCTTGACATTCAGAATGTATGCCTGCAGCCCATGAAATTTGTTTTCTCTCTGAGTAATGGGGCTTTTCCACCCTGTGTCTCCATGGCATCTGTGAGATCAAAGCCATTTATTTCAAGACAAATATTAAGGCCCAAGCAACTGAATCTTGACAGAAGGCATAATCTCTAGGGGAAAATGCAGAGTTTAAACAAAAATAACTCACTAATGCCTTTATCCCAGTACTTTGAATTTATTACACCAAATATATCGAAGCATTCACTGATATGATTCTTATACTTAGGATATCATGTCAAGTACTCATTTTTGAGGAAGTAACTTTCTATTTTCACTATCTAAATTTCATGACAAATGGTGGTGGCCTATGTGTAAAGACTCACAGGGAAACATTATCCATGGTACATTTTCCACAAAGATGTCAGCTATCTGGGAGAAAAAGGATAGGGATATCTGGACCTGACTTTTTAAAAAATGACTTTAGAGGACTAGGGAGGGAAATAATGTCTTTTTATTATAGTAGCTCTCATATTTTCTAGGACACGGGTCATTTTCATGAAAGATTCCCTTGGCGCTATCCTCCTTTCCAGTACATAGAAACGTCACCAGGAAAAATGGGAATGTGGCTCTTATTTTAAATAGGATGCTGAATCTGAGAGGAGGATAAACTCAAAAGAAGTCAGGACGTCTGAGCTGTAGATCCAGATCTACTTCTTTCTGAGATGATCTTTCAAGTAATTTCCCCATTATAATATTAAAGCTTAGAAATAAGATTCTATAAGTCTGAGTTTCCTTACTTTAAAAGATCTGGGTAAGATAAACTCTAAGCTCTCTTGAAATTTGGGAAATCTCTGAGTCTAAGGAAATGACATTTTAAAACATTAGTGAATAATTGTACTCATCATTGGCATTTAATCATGGTTCATTCTGCACCGTGCTCCATGTCAGGCAAGGGGCTACAACTACAGGGAATTAACTAATTTAGGCAAGAAAATGCACATAGATACTTTCTCATGACTCTTTAAATACTTCATAAAGGTATCTGCATTATTTTAAAATAATCTCCATATTTAAAGGAAAGCTGAGGAACTTATCCATAACACTTAGGCATCTTGAAATATGGAAACAGGCCTCCTCCTCAACTAATAACAGAGCCACTACAATGAGGTAAAAAACACCAAGGTAAGGTAAAGCGATGGAGCAGAGCAACACCAGGCTTACACCAGCCTGGGACGCCCAGGGCTCACTCCCCTGTCTTCACCTCCATCCTCCCAACAGTTTTCTATGTATCTTTTTAAACAATACTGAAAATGTCCCTGCCAAACACCTAGACACACACACACACAACTTACATACACACATGGGCCTGAGCTCCCCAAGTGGCTAGCTAAATCCGTGAAGCAGCACTAGAGAGAGTGTATTACTTTCCAGCACTCTGAAGACTGAATGTCAGCTGAATATATGGGGTAAACCTTTGAAATCTCAAGCACTAAAAGCCCTGATTAAGAAAGCATGGTGCACTTAGAATAAAAGGATAGTAAAAATTATTCCCAGTCAGTGATCGGACACCTTTTGTATTTTGGCTGATTAGACAATCCTGGCATTTAAAATATGATTCAGTATTGGGTGCATTTTCATTTAATGTCTGATGGTGATCTCTACTGTTTTGTTTTGTTTTTCTTTCACCCCTGTCACTAATTTATGCTATGATTGAGATTTTGTGCTTCTTTATCTCTTGCACCTATTGCACCCCTCTACCAGACCCGTCCCCCATGGTGACTACCAGTCACTTCTCAGTGTCTGTGAGTCCTTTAATGTTTTGTTTATTTTGTTTTGTTATTAGAGTCTGTTTATAAATGAAATCATATGGTATTTATTTTTCTCTGCCTGGCTTTTTTCACTTAGCATAATACCCTCCAGGTCTATCCATGTTGTCACAAATGGCAAGATTTCCTTCTTTTTTATGGCTGAGTAATGTTCCATTGTATACATGTACCACATCGTCTTTATCCGTTCATCTATTGATGGATACTTTGGTTGCTTCCATATCTCCTGTGACAGATAGGAGATGGGTGGCTAATGTTGGACAAAAAAGTTATTAACATAGTTTCACTGGAAATATAAATTAATCTCCTCAGGGTACTAAGACCTTTGAACATCTTCTTCAGTGGCATTTATTAAATGTTCTTTATCATGTCCAGAAAATAGTAGCACTAAGTGTGTGTACTTCTTTTTAGTGGAATGAGACAGTGTAAGAGGGGCAAACAGAGAGTTTATTGCTCTCCTATGAATTCCTGATTTCTAGAGATATCTGAATACAGGAATAATCCTTTTACTCTTCAGTAAAGACTGGGTATAGTTGATTTTTTGAGATTTTGCTTAATTTGAGCCCTTAACTCTATTGTTGATCCCTTTCAGTTTCCCCTGTGATGACAATCTGCCAAAATTTCAAACAGATAGGAGGGTGTAAACTGCTTTTATTTCTATCAGTACGGTACCTGTTATTCAGGCAATCAGAATCCCACTGTGGAGGGTAACGTGGAGGAGAAGAATCAGACCAACCAGACACAGGGAGTAAGAATGTAATTGGATAAACCGACAGGCTGGGGTGGTGTTCCTGAGGCATACACGCTTCTGCTCTTCCATTTTGTGTGTAGATGGTCCTAAACACAGTTTCAGAATCCTTCTCAATCCAGGTAGCCATAACCACTTGATGATCCCGGGGGGAAGGACGAACCTAATTTTCATTTTTTGGATAGGATTTATGGGATAAAAGACAAGAAATCATGGCCAACTGAATCAACTATTTTTCTGAATCCTCACCAGGCATGTGGCCTAGAAGATCTGAAAAATGCCTTAGACATAAATTTTACAAATGAGCTAGCTATGTTTCAGAAGGCTGCTCCTTGACAAACACCAAGATAATTGATGACAACCATAAATAGAATGTTTCAATGGCATCACTATGTACACCATCCCACCCATCAATCAGAAGCATGTATCTGCATTTTAAAATATGCTGATAATTGCTTATTATTCAAGTTTACTGTTGGAAAAACACTCTTGGTCTTACATACTGTAATTGAGTCTCTACTATATCTTGTTAAGTGATTTGCATGATCTGGACTCTGAGGTCCTAGCATGACATTTCCCTTTTTCCCCATTACCGCCTATTCACAACAGCCAAAGACATGACAAAGGCTCACATGGGACACCCTGATCACTGTGGGGCCTCAGGCACCGAAGCCAGGCTTGTTGCAATTCTCTTTGGCTAAGTTAGACACATGCTAAAATGGATACAAGGATCCCAAAGCAATTGCCTTGTAGGACAGTTAAATGAAGGCAAGTGAACACAAGGTGGACAAGGGAAAGCTTTCAAGAACCTTGAAATTGAATTTGGAGTCACTAATACAGCTGGGAAATGATAGCGCCGGATGTCTCAAGGTCACTTGCAACAGGGAAGGGGGCTTTATTTCAAAGAAATTGCCCTGTCTGCCAAGATAAAAAGGAGACATATACACAGCAAAGAAAAGGAATAGCTGCTGCAGAGTGCTACTAAGGTAGGAGCTGCAGAACGAATCATGGGCGGGAAAGGGAATGAAGGAGCCACACATTTCTTCCATCGTTGGGCAAGAAGAGCTCTCCCCTCTAACTCACAGGACGAAAAGTAGGCTAGCTCCAAATGGCTGTTTCCTCCCAGTAGGGTCATTTGCAAGAATGGAAAAAGCTAGAGGATAGAATGATTTTTTTCCACTGTGCCAAATCAATGGCTATATTATGCCTGCTATTGCTGGACTGTAAAGACTGAAGCATATTTGGAACCATTTTGGACCGCATGGTCCCCACAGTCAGCGGGTTTACTCCCAGAAACACCTCTTTCTACTACCTGGGCTGCAGACATCCAGCAAATTCCTGGAGACAATGCAAATAGACTGAAATCTCCCTTGTGTCTGGAGGGAATATATACAGATACTGCAGAGCCAAAATTTTTCTCCTATGCTTTCTTGTCGAATTTTACCATTTTAGGTTTCACATTAAGTGTATGACCCACTTTGAGTTGACTTATTTTTGTGTATGGTGGAAGATATGGATCACAGTTTGAATTTTTATACAGCTATCCAAAGTTCCAGCATCACTTGCTGAATTGTTCCAGCACTATCCTTTCCCCACCAAATTGCCTTTTCAACTTTGAAAAGAATCAGTTAACCATATATGTGTCTGTCTACTTCTGGACTCTATTCTATTCTACTGATTAGTATCTTTATCATTTTGCTATTACCACTCTGGCTTGATTACTGTAGCTTATAATTAAGTCTTGCAATCAAGTAATATGAGTCATCCAACTTTGTTCTTTTTCAAAATTATTTTGACTATTTTAGTTTCTTTGCCTTACCATATACATGTTAAAATCAGCTTGTGTATTTCCACAAAAAAATAGTCTGCTGGCATTTTTTATTGGAATTATATTGAACTTGTACATCATTATTATTATTTTTTTAAGATCAATGGCTTCATGAATAATGTGAATAATTCCAGTTCAAATTCAGGACTACAGGGTTTTTTATTTAAACTCTTGTCTGTTACATATGTATCCCCTTTCTTCCATGCCGAATGTCCTAGTTCTCTAGGATGCTGAAGATAATGCAATTAGAATATTCCATAATTACTCATTAACTTTATCCCAGATTATATACACAGTCTCTAAATAAAAAATTTCATATACCACCACCAGTATAATTATTGGTAACAAATCTTTTGCTTGTCTCTTTGTTCCAACCAGACACAGGGAGTAAGAATGTAATGGGATGAACAAACCCACAGGCTGGGCTGGATGTCATTATATAATACATGTATGTACATATCTACACAATTATACATATAACTATAATGTATTATATTGTTTTCATATTTATTATATTTATGTAAGTATACATTTAACTATATATATATATATAAAACTTTAAGCTTTTCTAATTAGAAAGAATTTCCCTGCTATCAATATTATCACTCAAACCTTTAGCTGACTCTTTGAATCAAGACCCTAGAAAATTATACCTTAGAAATTGCCACAGGTGCTTTGCCACCATGCTTATGCTGTGTTAAAGCCAAGTTAGCATCCACCTCAGGGGCAAGGTAGAGAAAGAAGACATTAGTGAAGATACAATTATATAAGAAGAAGGCATCAAAAAAATGAGGATGTGTAAACTAGGCATGTAACTAGTGGGGCGGGCCATCAGGAAAGAGAAACCCGAGCCACAGGGATTCAGAGCAGACGAGGGCAGGAAGATCGATGTGCTCTCTGCTGCTCCTTGTGAAATCCCAGTCAGACCTAAAGGGAGTGGGTGTGTCTTGGAGAAATCTGAATTTGTTAGGAGGATGATGGCTTACTGGACAATAAATTACAGGATCCCTGGGAAAGGAAATCCGAGTAGAAGGAGGGTCAAAAATCAAAGATCAGAATCTCCTGCATTCTCCCCAATAGAGTGAAAATTCCATTTTATAAAAATTTAGTACAAAAATATTTTCCATATTGGACCATGGTTCATGATCTTGCATTGTGAAATAGTATCTCATTTGCTTGAAGGGGGTAGCTTGTCTATTTCAGCTAACAACATTCTTTTTACCACTTAAGAGCAGGTGGCCTCTCAGAAAGTCTTGTGTTTATGAAGACTAAGTGATTACATATTTTTATACCAATTTCCATCATTTTCTCTCGTTGCTCAGTATTTTATCTTAGTACTGGGAGGACATTCTGACCTTTTAATTCCTTCAGGGCTACAATTGACTAGAAACATTTGACTGCATAAGGAATTGAATGGGAAATGGTGACAAGTCTTCCATAAATCATTTAAGAAAGTCTATTTCATTTAAGTCACTCCTGGAAATTTTTTGTATTACTTAATCATGTTATGCCCCCTCTTGCTTCCCTCTCACAATGTTAGGACACACAGGTTAATGTCACTTGCTGAAGAAATCAAGCTTTTTAAGTGATAGGTATATGGGTTAGTTGTAATACTAACACCGATACTTGATGCTCTCTCCTTATGACATCTAAGTAATACATTATTCTCATTCATAAATTATTGAAATTGTATATGCTTAGTAATAAGAGACCTTTATCAGGAAAAAAAAAGTCTGTCTTACCGAGGGGAAACAAAGGTTTCACTTGACAAGTGTAGAAAACATATTCTTTTAGTAAAGCCAGATAGAGTGGCTGCTATGGACAGAGTATTGGGCTTGGAACCAAAGGCATGGATGGGATCGAATCTTAGGTCTGTAACTTACAAGTTGTGTAATATTGAATGAGTCGTTGAATGTCTCTGGGCCTTGATACCTCCAGTTTTAAATGAGAGATAATAATAATTACCTTATGATAGTAGTTATGATGCAATGAAATAACATATGGAAAAGTTCTTGGTAAATGCTACAGTATTTCATAGCTGTAATCTGTCTGTGTGTGTGGTTGTTTATTAAATTCTAGGTCTGCTTTGTTTGCCCAAAAAATATTCCCATTCTGACTGTGCTGGTGAGAAACCTGCCTTCCTTCTGCCCCATCTCCTAAAACACCTGTAATTCACATTGGAAGTTGTCATTAGAAGTTGTCATTCTTTCCAATTGATGAAAATGACTGGCTTGGGTGTGATTCCTCTAAACCCTGTAGGAAGGAGGCCAAGGAATTGTGTGGACAGTGAGTGATGCTGGCCCCTTAGTCAGTATTCACATCCCCCATCCCAGGCCACGATAGCTTGCAACTCCAAAGAGCATCAAGCCAACTATTCTTTCACCCTCAAGGCAAGACATCAGCCACTTTAAGATTATGGATGTTATTTATATGGTTGAGAGCGGAAATGATCATATTCACTAATATATTTTCATCAGCTTTTGAAAGAGACCCCTCCGTCCGCACCCTCCCCTGCTACATACACCCACTGGTTATGTACCAAAACATGCCATTAAAAAATAAGCTTTTCTTTTTGCTGACAAACAAAATCAGATGCTAAGCAATGGGAATTCAGTTGGCAGAGATATCTTGCTCATCAGTGAAATTACATCTGGATCTTGTTGGCTTGATGGTAAGAAACCCTTCTGATGGGAAGCCAAAATGAAAAAAAATGTCCTCTGTTACTTATCATAAGAAAATATAAATAAACATGGTATTCACTTAATCAATCAAGCAAACAAAACCCCTCAGTTGTTAGGGTGTTATGAACCAATTTTATCACCCTGTGCCTCCTTTCCAATAAAATATAAGCAAATAAGATAGAATTATTAGGTCTGCTTATTCAAACTTCAAATGCTCTTTCTAGGCGATTACTGTCAAAAAACAGTTGGGGGCTTAAACAGGCCTGTCCTGTTTTGGTGACCAGCTTAACAAGCCTGTTCCAATGGTAACTGACCCTTTCAGTCATATTCAGTGAGGTTACTACCCTAACTCTGAAGCTATTGTGTACCCTTTAATGTAAACACATAAAACATTAGCATTTCCTAACAATGTCTCCCCAGATGGCCTTAATTAGGTAGAATGGCTTCATCCATTACTGAAGATCCATCAGCCAAGATGTAGATCTAGGTTGGGGTTGACACTTTTGCTATTAACCAAGATCTTAGCACATGGAAAGGAAGTTGTTCACCCCACTTTCTCTCCACCAAATGTTGTGAAAACAAGACAGAGGGGATAAAAACAATCAAAACACAAGCTCTGTATATAACAGGATGGCCATTAACCTCCTGGATAGTGTAGCTCCATCAGAAATACTTCTCCCTCACTACAGAGTGTTTTGATTCCTTTGCATACATACCTGGAAGTAGTACTGCTCCATCATGTGGTAGCTGTGTTTTTAATTTCTTGAGGAAACTCCAGAATTTGTTCTTCTTTTCCATAGCTGTGCCATCAATTTATACCCCCACCAATAGTTCACAAGTTCTTCTTCCCCACCTATATATAGTTCACAAGTTCTCTTCTCCACATCCTTGCCAACACCGATTCTCTCTTGTCTTTTCGGTAATAGCCATTCTGACAGGTGTGAGGCATCGCACTGTGGTTTTGATGTGCATTTCCCTGATGACTAGCAATATGGAGCATCTTTCCAGGTACCTGTTGGCCATCTGTATGTCTTCTTTGGAAAAATGTGTATTTGGGTCCTTCGCCCATTTACTGTTTGGGTGGGGTTTTTTTGCTGTTAATTTGTATGAGTTCTTTGTATATTTTGGACATTAACCCCTTTTTGGATACATGTCTTGCAAATATTGTCTTCCCCCCCCCCCATAGCTTGCCTTTTCATGTTGTCAGAAGCTTCCTTTGTTAGGCTTTGTAGTCTGATACAGCCATTATCTCAAAGAGATATCTTACTCTCATGTTCATGGCAACATTATTCACAAAAGCCAAGGTAAGGAAACAACCTAAGTGTCTGTCAATGGATGAATGGGTCAGGAAAATGTGACAGATATCCTGGAATATTATTCCGTCATTTGTGGCAACATAGATGAACCTGGAGAGCATCATGCTAGCGAAATAAGCCAGAGAAAGAGAATTCCTGCATGCTATCTATCACTTTTATGTGGAATCTAAAAAAAAATCAGACTCCTAGAAACAGAGTAGGAAAGTGGTTGCCAAGGGCTAGGGGTGGGGAAAATGGATAGGGAGGGAGAGGTTGGTAAAAGGGTATAAACTTTCACTTTTCATCTGAATAAGGTCTGAGAGCTAATGTATAACATGGTGACTATAGTTGATAACATTGTAGTATATAATGGAAATTTGCTAAGAAAGTAGAACTTAAATATTTTCACCAAAAAAAAGGATGAATATGTGAGGTGATGGATGTATTTGTTAACTCTACGGGGAGAAATTTTTTCAACATGTAGACGTATATCCAATCATCACACTGTATGCTTTAAACATATTACAATTTTATTTTGTCAATTATACCCCAATAAAACTGAAAAAGAGTGTTTTGAATTGGACAAGGCTTTAAAAGAGAATATTGAATACCATAGGTACCTTCCTTGATTCCTTCCCTGCTGGAGGGTCCCCAAATACTTTCACATATGTCAATTTACCTTATCATCATAGAAATCCTAAGGATCACTAGGATGGTGTTTGAATATTATAAATAAGATTAGTGAGTTTTTCACAGTCAACCATCTGGTAGTTGATACATCTGAGATTTAAACTCACTTTTCCTAACATCTGATGAAGAGCTTCTTTTCAATATTTAACCACTCATTTGCTATTTAATTTAGATATTAAGTGTCTGTTGGTCAGTCCAAACCTTGTGGATGCCTTCAACAGAACCAGTTATAAATATGGAAGTCTAAGCAGGCACAAAAGCATATTGAAAACAGTTTCAAAATTCTAGGAGAACTACTAAAAATATCAACAAGAATAAGCATTTTCTAGCTTAATCCTTCACATAAATAGATGCTACTGCTGACAGTGTTTCTTTCAGAGCTGGACTTCCCACTGTCAGCAAGACGCACGCTGAGATATTTACAGTGATGGTGTTTTACATCACGCCTGCTGCATTCTCCCTGGCTTCCTCAGCATTCTCTGAGTGGGGTGCTGTCATGTAGTGATGACCTCGAAAGCCCCAGGCTGGGCACTGTCAGTGTGGCATGTTCTCTAGCTTCCAGGTCTTTGAATCCGTGTCCTGGCAACCAGATGGATTGCTTTGCACTGCTTGTGTAATTTGGCTCCCGGTGTTAAGCTGGCTGCCGTTCTAATTTCTTATAGGTAAGGATGGAGGATTCGCACTAAAACTGAATTTTCAATTGTCTTCTCTCTGCACACTCAGTCTTGACACTCTCCTTGCCTGGCAAAGAACAAGAAGAACCACCACTATGACTCACTTGATTGCTCCAGTAATTTGGATTCACTCTGATACCATCAAGTTGTGTTTGTGTGTATGTGTGTGTGTTGGGGATGGGGGTGAGGTGGTAGTAACAGTTTCAAGAACATGAGCTGCAAGCATATAAAAAACTTTGCTTAGGAAGGAGGAATAGTGAAAAGGAAATCAAGGTAAAGGGACTACCAGATGGGTAGAGGTGATGGATGTAGGACAAGAGCTAAAAAACAAAACGAAACATTACAGTCTTACAACACTTGACACATCTTTTGGACCCCTCCATTCCCACTCTTCCTCTCTGCCCTTGCTTCTTTGAAAGTTCAAGTTCTCTGTAAAAACCCTCACCTGTTTGGTCTCCCAAACACCTTCTCCAAACAACGACTGTATTGAAATTCACCTTCAGTGATGAGGTAAGCAGGAGCCAGTCGCTGCCTTTCTGATATGCAGACTGATGCTGAAGCAAATTTCTCTTTGTGCTTTGCAATGAAGGCAGCCTTCTCTCTCCAAATCTTAAGGCTCCTTCCATGTCTCCAGCACCTGGAGTTTATGCTTTTCTTGCATTCATTTGCTTTGGGCATGTTTTACAGGGAGTCGCTTACATATCTGTCAGCCTCCTCTAGTTACTAATGACCCTGGGAAAGGGATGATGTCTTCAAAGACAACTGTGTTCAGTATATTAGGACAATGATGTGGATATCATATACCTTTGAAATCTCTAACAGTGGTTCTTAACAGGGTGATTCTGTCACCTGAGAGTTTGGAGGGACATTTGGCCATGTCTGGAAACATATTTAGTTGTCATAACTTTTTTGGGGGGTGTGTGCTAACATCTACTAGGTAGAGGCCAAGGATGCTGCTAAATGTCTAATGGTGCCCAGAGCAGCTCCCCATTACAAAGAAACAACCAGTCGGAAATATCAACAGTGCTGAAATTAAAAACCTTTGCCAACAAAATACAATGCCATCCCCAAGTAAATTCAAATGTATCTCTCCAAATGGGCTGTTTCTCTTAGGTAGACCATGTCTGTCAGGAGTAGCATCTTAATCTAACCAATAATATTTCCAGCACATAATGTCTCCTTTCCCCAGCATTAGCTCATTTGATCTTTCTGACCTTTTGTAAAACCTAGGAGGTATATTTTATTATTCACATTTTATGGACATTGACACTGAGAAGTTAAGTGATCTGTAAAGGTTCCATACCTATGAAGGTGGCAGCAGAACCAGGACTCCTGGCTCCATAGTCAAGCAAAAACGTGAATGAAGACCTGATGGCATAAAAATTCAGTGCATCCAGCCAGTAGGAAGGTGTTGCTAAATCCTGGGGAACAGTAAGGTGAAATTGCTTAATTCCTTAAACTAAATAAAGCTATAATGGTTTGGAGTCAGATGGTTGAGGCCCCTGAATGCCTTTTTAGGCAATTTGAACTTAACAGAATTGGAGAGCTGAGAGTCTATAGCAAAGTAGCAAGTTAGAAGTTTTGTTTAGAAGGATCAGTCTGGCAGTAAATGGGCTGCATGGAGAAGGGAAGGCCATGGCTACAGTTCTTTAGTCCCCACTTCTAACCTCTAGGGTTAGATGACAGAAAGCGAACGACTCTCAAAGGTTGCTAGGAGCTACTATAGTCTACTCCAGAAAATGACAAAGCATTTAGGAGGGTAAATAACTACCCTGTGGAGGTCGTTGTATGGGTTTAGAGTCTGTGCTACCATGCACTGAACTAAAGCCACCAGTCCTTAGACTTTACATCTCAGACCAATAACCTGGACAAAACAAAACAAAACAAACAAACCTATAGACCTCTACCTTCTCAATACACAGTGAATAAATAGTTAACTTATTTCCAGAACTTGCAAGCAGCATTGCAAGACAGCATCACTTAAACTATTTTTTAATAGTTTAAAAACCATTGCTCTGGCTCAGTGGTACCTACAATAAAATTAGAAACTATTTGACCCTTTATTAAATAAGTGATTGATCATCCATTGTCTTTTAGGTTATGAGGATTCAGAACACTAGAATACACATTATAGATGAAGGATATGGTGGGGTTTCCCTCAAAAAATTTGAGCCTGATTTTGAGTTTTGTGGTGAAAAGCATTCTAAGCAGATAGAATCTCAGGGGGTGTATACATGTTCTCAAAAGAATAATACACAAACACAGCCCAGAAGCCTGCCACCAGGTATACCTGGAGTGAAGTGTATTCTTCTTCTGTGAATGTATTTCTCCTTAACCTCCCACAGATGAAACAGAAGTCAGTGTCTCCTGTGATCTATTTCTCTTGTAACTAGTGGTGGCAGCTTGTCTTGCTTTCTTTTTTACCTTCTTTTTAAACGTCAGACTAATCCATCATGAACAGCGACTGCTTTCATTGTATAGGCATTCGAATTTCAGAATGCCTAATTTGTTTATTTAAATAAAAGAAACAGCTTCCAAAGAAAGCAGTAAAGCTAGGAAGAGATTTAGTTTCTCATTTGCAACCAAATATTCATTTTGCTTCTGAGATCACCATTTTGAAAGCTCTCGAAGCATAAGCATTCTGTGACATTCTCAGCAGAGGGAGAGTCTCCACCGATGTGGAGATTTGCCTGCAGGTCGCAGCCACTCCGACCTTCCAGTTGTTTGTCATTTTCATGAAACCATATATTTAGTAGCTTTGTGAGGATTTCTTCCCAAACCTCTTAATACCGGGGCAAGTGTTTACCCCATGCTTCATTGCTCTGGCTCAGCGGTACCTACGATAAAATTAGAAACAATCTTAGACAAAAGAGATGATGTTCAGCAGTGAGTATGCATCTCTCTTTTGAGTTACAATAAGATCTCAACTCTCTTATAAGTTTACTTTAATATTGGCTTAGACGGGAGAAAATTTTCCTAGGCAAGACATGCCTTTGTGAACATGTCTGTCCAAGAGCACTTTTCTCTAGCAAAAGATTCTTTCTGCTCAACACAAAACTCCAGAAAGCCTTCTACCAGGATATACTTGACATACTCGGGAGAATCAATTACATTAGACCAAACCATGAATCTGTGGACTATGTGTCAAGCAATAAGAATTTACTGAGTCCTTATTAAGGGTCCTTTCTTGGGAAGATTATGTTGAAGTGTGATATGCAGTTGCACTGTCACTGAGGACATTGAGGTGTGGTTGGATGGCAATGCTAATTAACTCAAAGCAGTGCAGAGAGATACCTTAGTGCAGATCTACGGGAGAGGAATCATTGGGTATGGATGTTAGGTGTGGCCTTAGAATTCAGAGGAGTTAAGTGAAGGCTGGCATGCTCAGAGAGTAATGCCTTGAGGAGATAACATTTGAACTGGATTTTAAGTCTTAGCATTTGGGTATATCACAACGAGGAGATGGAATTTCAAATCTAGAGCACAACATACATAGATGAGAAGTTGGCATGACACAGCAAGATTAGAGGGTACGAAAGTGGCAGTGGTCTTTCTGATAAAACCTAGGTTTTAAGTGATTAAAAAGAGAAGTGATAAAGGAGAATAGAAAATGAAAATGGAGAAATATTATATGAACAGAATGAAAGACCTTGAAAACTTAGAGGAATGTGGACTTGATGCCACGTGCAGTAGAGTTATTGTGGATTCCTGGAAGGAAGCTCCATGACAGAGGCATCATCGGTATGCAAAACTGATCAAGCAGGGCATGGGTTGGGGGTAAATTAGAGGAATGCTGGCGTGCGGCAGTGACGACTATGCTCCTGTTCACTGAAGAGGAAGAGGAAAGGTGAGGACAAATCTGAGAGTCTGTCTGAGGCTTGGCAGCTGACTGTGAGCTGGAAGAGGGGGCATCCCCGAAAGTGATTCCAAGACTGGAGGTATAGTGCGGCTGGTATAGTGCCCAGAAGGAAGTCTTCCCTAGAGTCAGGAGGGGGCTCCCGTCACGTCCCCCAGAAAAGATCCCTTTTAGGCTTTTCCTAAAAAGCATCTGGAATGGAAAACAAAAGCAATAACAAAAACTGGCTATTATTCTCTTTAAAGCTGGTGGAAGGCTAAATGGTATTTCTGAAGAATTGGTCCTTTCAAATATGAAAAGTTATTGATTTGATGGAGTGTTTCATTTATTTCATTTTTTATTCTATGATAGCAATGTCAGTATATGTTTTTTAAGAAATAAAATCAATAGACAGTAGAAATATAACACTCAATCCTTACTGCGCTGTATTCTCATGATATAAGCGCTTGACTGTATTGGGAACCCAGACCGCTTCTTCCGTCTACGCTGACATAACTTTTTCCACTTTTTATACCCTTATAATTTCTGATCACTAATATGCAATCTTACTCTTCATAGTGTGGCTTCCTCTTGTTTTCAGTTACTGCTCTCAGCTTTCCACTCCCTACCCGGAACTCTCCGCCTCTCCTCTCAACCCCACAGGGACAATCTAGTTAACTAGAAAGTATGTTAACATACAATCAGAGTCTTGCTGTGTTTTATCTCAATTCTATTCACTCGAAACCCAGGAAACCAACTATCTAAAGGAACGTGAATAAAATGCTTGGAACCCACACTTCTCTGGCCTTTCATGCAATATAGGGGAATGGAAAACGACTTTAGAAATAAATATAGCTTTACACACATAACAGGCCATATTTAAATATTTACATGCTTCGTCTGATTTCTTATTTAATGTTATGCTGAAATTGCATGCCTGTCACATCGTTCAAACAATCTCATATATAGGGCCTTTTAAAGGACTACCTTGACTGCAGTGAGTTTTAATTTATGGGCTTTCAAATCAAATTAATGACTTTCCTAATAAGAGAAGAAAATGAGCAGAAGTGAATGGTGTAGAGAAAGAGCATTAGGTTTGGTGCTGAGATTGATCCCAAGAGAAGCTGGATTACTTAGGTTAAGTTGATGATATTCATACCAGTATCTCTTGCCTTTGCAACTGTCTCTTTTTTACCTAGTCCAAGAGAAAACCATCCTGCAATGTGTGGGCAAAATCCAGTGTACAGACCCTATAGTTAGGTTTCTTCCCTGTGCAAAGGTCATTATCCCTTTGCTCAAATAGCTCTAACTTTTAATTGCTGGGTGCAAAGATTGCAGCCTGAGCAGAAAAGTTAAGAATATGGTCTCTGGGGCCAGTTGAGAAAGCCAGCAAGATTTGAACTCAAAGTTTACCAGGTTTGCAACCTTAGTAAAATCACTTATTCGGAACCTTAATTTTTCTGTAAAATTAGAATAATCATAATTAATCAATTGTTGTGAGATTAAATAACAATGTATATAAAGAGCTTAGCAAGCACCTAATAAAATACTTGGCACCTAATAAATATTTAGCATTGAATATAATAATATTGTTTCTCTTTATGTCTTATGACCTATGAGCCTGAAGGACATCTTTATAATGGTGAAGTGAAAATATCTAAGGTTTCCTCTGTATAAAGGGCTAACTTGCTTTATTTTCCAACAAAACTCCTCTTCTTGCTGTCCTTCCCCTGATTAACAGCAAGTTTGGAAACTATAGAACTTTTTATTGTTTTTCTCCCATCCCTTAGCCACCTCATCCCCAAACCCAGTTAATCAGTCTTTGATAGCTGCCAATTTTTCCATTTAAAACAATGGTTTTTCCAACATTTTATGATTGTACACTCCTCTGAGAATTTGTGAAACTATGAAACTTCTCCATAGAATAATGTACTCAAGTGTACAAAATTTTACAGAAAATTAAACAGACCCCCCCAGATCCCATAAAGGTACCCTCTAGGTGTTTAGGGACTCACTGAGAACCCAGCTCTAAGATGTTTTTCCAATCTAGATGGGTCCTTCCATTTCTTCAACCTCCACTTTAGTTTCAATGCTCATCATCTCTTGCCAAAACCAAACTTCTTTTCCAGGTTTTAGTGTGTTCTTTCTCCTACCTAGACTCCACACTGCTCCCAGCATCAATTTTCTCTAAAATAACATTTTCTTACTCAAATTATTTTGAATTTTCTTTTTATTGATGCATAGTGATCCTCCAACTTTACTGTGCGTAGGAAGCTGGAGAGATTTTAAATGTAGACCTGGGGTGGGTTCTCAAGATTTACATACTTGAAAAATTTTCCTGCGTGATTCAAACAGAATTAGGCCCAGAAATGCTACCCTGAAATGGTCTCTCAAGGCCAATTTTCTCACTCCCGTTTTAACCATTTTATTCACTTTATACTTCCACAAACTGAGTATGCTTAGAACTTGTCCTTTGCTTTCATTAGCCCTTCAAACTAGGAAACATTGATTTGTCCTTCAATATAGAAAACTCTCTTTGCTCTCACAATTTTGTTGAAAAGCTGCTTATTCTTCTATGGATTCTTTCTGCACCAATTCCCTTAATAAGAATGTATGCACACCATGTTCAGTGCACTCCATTATAGCACGTGGTACATTTTACCCTGAATTATTGTTGATAGTGTGCATGCCTCTTATCTTTACTAGATTTTACAATTCCTGAAGGCAGGTCATACCATACGTACTCCTTATTCCATCACAGTACTCAACACGGAGACTTACAATGGAGATATCCTTAAAATGTTTGCTAAATGGTCAAATTCACTGGTCTTCCTATATGTGCTATGTTTCTTGAAATACCACATCTGTGCCATCAGAGCAGCAGAACCCACAGCTATGATTCAGAAGAGCATCATTTGCGACAGTTCAGTGGTGTCTTTCTGGTAAGCTTGAAAGCAGGCATGGTGATCATATTTATACCACAGAAATTGGAAAAGGCTACAACTCAGGCCCTATTTTTGTCTTTTTTGAGATGAATTACCAGACCACCACTGCCGATAACCAACATAGTCATAGAAACCCTGTGTGCGGTCATAGAATCCAATCTAATAGGACAAGTTCACTTAGCAATCTTGAGAGTCACTTTTCATAAGTAGAAGTGCTACACAGAGATAAAAGCCCTAGAAGCTTCACTAACCAGCGAGCATGGAGTAGAATATACCAAAGCAGTAAGATCTAGGATTTTTCTGGGTCTTGTATTTGCAAACTGTAAGACATTAAGTAAACTGCTTGAATCTCTTCTAGACCTTAATGTCATCACCTATAGAAAAATTAATGCCTTACCTTACCTATCTCAAGAGCCACATTGAATTAAAAATGAGGGAAGGCATATATGCAGAAGCATTTTTAAAATTATTAAATTATAAACTGCTATCAAAATGTGTTGTTTTTTCTCTTTGAGCTCCTTCCTAGATTCAGTTTTATGAAGGGAACCCCAAATGATAAAAGAATGACAGTTCTTCATTTATCTCCACTAATCAATTTAAATACATGAAGTCAGCATACGTTTTAAAACCTGCAGGTACCACCTGTTTCCTACCTGCTACAGTATCAACCAGGTAATGGATTTTACCTCTTTTCCCAGAGATTTTCTCTTTCTTTGCATAGGATTCTCCCTTTACTGAAGTAGTAAACCCTAGAATAATCTGATCTTTATCACAAAATTTATTGAAATAGAGACATATTGTGTAACTACCCTACCAACTCCCCATAATACAAAAATAAATGGAATTGATTAGTGATTGATTTCAAAGTGAGTAATTGAGCTTTAATGAGTTTATAAAGGGGATTGAAATCAAGGCAGTAAATTAAAAGCAAAACAAAAGAGTAACAAGAATGGATGTTTTACAACTTGGTTCCATTACAGTCTATGCTAACCAGATTAAAAAGTAATTGCCATGTCAAGAAAAATTATAGTGGCCTCTGTAAAATGAAAGAGCAGTGGGCTCTCTTTGTGTATAGGGGGTAAAATAGACAGAAAGGGAAAGAAAGGAATGGAGAGAGGTCAGGCTGCTTTCTCTTCATGGTCATTATGCCTTCGATATCCAAGATCTCTTCATAGAACTAGACATTAGCATCAACATGTGCTAATGAGCTACCTGACTTCAACCGAACTCTTTAATGTCCTGTATTAGCTTTGTATAATAAATCAGAGTATATTTATGACTGCATGGTTTAACCATTTTAAATGTCCCTGTATCAATGACACTGAGAAGACAGAATATCCTCAGTAATTTAGGGGACTTTTTTTAATAGACATTATTTTTAAGATAAAGAGGGTCACATATGATCTGAAATAAGAGGCGTGTGTGATTGGAGAATCAAAAGCCACCATAAAATAGGGCGATTCTGTAAATAAATTGGACGTAACTATCATCTCTGTGAGCCCTGATGATATGTCATGGGGCACTTAAGGAATTGAATGTGCAGAACCACAGTTCATTATCTTTGAGGATTCATGGATGGCTACTGAGTTCCCTAAAGAGTAGTAAAGGGCAGATACAGCAATTTTTAAAATAACTGTCTCTAGAGTCTCTACAGCCTGAGAACCTATACTAAAACACAACTGAAGGGATACAAACATCAAGATCCAAGACAAAGTGTTAGTTGATTAATCTGGTAAGCAAAGTATATACAGAGTGCCTAAAGTATGTACAGAAGATTGTGCTGGGTTCAGTGTCAATGGCAAAAAATAGGAATAAACCAAACACATCTATCCATTAGTTGGGGCTTCCAAAGTAGACTGAGAGCACTTGCATTGAATGCCTGGGAGAATGATTGTGGTCAAACAAGAAATCTCTTATGAGATAATAAGATATGTTTTATGAGATAATAAGAATATTTTCCAGGGATGCCAAGATCAGCTCCTCAATAGCTGGAGAATCTTGACTGCTAACAGTTTTATGTGTCATGGACAAAGAGTAGTCATGCCAGTAAAAGGGGAGAACAGATCTGTTTGTACTTTTATCACATGCTAAATGAGAACTAACACTGGCTTTTATTGAGCTTTTACTTTAGGAATCTGTAATCCTGGCTAGATTGAGGTCAAGAAAAAAAATAGACAGATGTTCAGATAATCACACAAATTAATAGCACCTAATGATTAGTGGCTCACTTAATATTATTTACATTTAATATCTGTTTAATAAATTCTTTGAGTAGATCTGGGATGAAGATGACGTGTTGATTGAACAAAGAACAATTGTTATTCCAAGTCAAATGATAGAGATTGAGTCAAAAAGTGTCTCTCTTTCTTTTTCTAGTTTTTCTATATATATTAAAAAAACTTTAAATGCATTTAATACATTTTCCTCTCTTCAAAGCTGTGCTTTAAAAAGTCTGTGACCACAGAAGAAGAGGAATGGTTCAAACTGATTTAAAACTTGGAAGGAATTTTATGTCAAATTGAAGAATTGTTTATCTTCATTTCCATAATGTTCTTGTTTTTAGTCTGAGCTATTTTAAGCAAGTTTGCTCAGACAAGTTAGCCCAGTTGCTTAGAGCTTTTGCAGGAAAAAATATTTATATATAGATTTCTTAATTTTGCAGATATTATAAAACAAAACAATGATTAGAAAAAGATCAGTGATTTAATTCAAAATGGAATAGTATAGGGCCTGGTCAAAAAAAATGCAAATAGTCCTTAAACATATTAAGAGATGCCCAATTTCTCTAAAGGTAAAATAAAAAAGCAAAGTAAAAATACACTGGATACCATTTTTTCACACATCATAGTGACAAAAATCCAAAAGTTTAATAGCATACTTAGTTGGAAAATTGTTGGGAAAGAAGACCGCAAAGATATTTAGCAGTATCTAGAAAAACATAGTGCATAAGCCTGATAGAGTTTATACTCTAGATACACACTCATGCACAAGTAATAGATATTTTCAAGGCAATTCATTGTGTCGTTGTAACAACCAAAGAACAGAAACAATATTAACATTCAGCAAGGGAGTACTGATAAAATAAATTATGGTAGATTCATATAATGGACTAGTATGAAACTGTGAAAAAGAGTAAAATGAGGTAAAGCATGCAATAAATGTGCAAAAAAAAAATCAATCTGTGAACAGTTTGTAGAGCAAGATATCATTTGTGTACAATGTGTAGAAATAAAACCATACATTTGTATTTATATACATATTTATTTATATTGCATATATATTTATATTTGCTTGTATGTACCTAGAAACTGAAAAGATACACAAACATTAATACTAGTCATTACCTGGACAGGCAGAAGGAGCAGGAAAGGAGAGCATGTTTGACAGTTCGAAGGAAGCTTATTTTAAATGGTGGCCACACATCATTTTGATACTTTTTCCTTAATAATTGGAAGGCAGAAACTTTGGGGAGTTTTAAAGAATAGTAGCTTCTTAATTCTGAGGTTACTGGTGTTTGGTATCTTGCTGAATGAAATCTTGGAGTTTTCATTTGTTTCAAAGTGTATTTGATTCATTCATTGCAGATCCTAAGGTGTACTAAAGAGCTAAATTCCAGCCCTTTATTAGTCTTCCATGAGGTCAATTGGCTGTTTATAGACCAATACATACATAACTATGTCTGGTAGACACATGTCTTTCTTGTGGGGATATGTTCAGGAGGCCACATTGAATCCTTGCCATTGCAAGGATAGAACTATTTGTATGACTTTGGGGCTTCCTCAAATGAGAAAATCAGTCACATTTCCATTAAGTGTTTCCAGTCTCCCACACACATATCCTTACACCACCAAATAACAGCCTTTTCCGCTTCTGATAAACATTTACCTCTCCCATGACAATGACTTCTCAGTTTAAACCAGCTCCTACAATATAACCTTTCAGTACCATCTACTTTCATTGCTAACGCTTGTACTTCCAAATTATTTCTGTGATTATTTAATGAAAATCCATGGCCCCTAAATGTAAATCCCATGAGGACAGAGTGTCTATTTTGATCTCTGCTGTACCTTTTAGGCCTAGCACAATGTAGGTCAACCAACATGCATTGAATTGGTGAAATACTATTCTAGATTGAATTTTTATTTTTATTCTAAATAAGCCTACTATTATTTTTTTTATTAGCTAGTAGATAACAATTCACAGATGATAAGAAAATGCAGTATGGGCCTGCATTTCAAATAGACCTAAATCAGTCTTTGTTAACATAACATTTATTAGCTGTTTGCCCTTAGACAATTTTTTTTTATTTTCCTAATCCTCTGTTAATTTATTGACAAAATAGAGAAAAATAAGAGTAAGTGTGTAACCCACAGGGTTATCTTGAGGCCTGAATGAAATCAAGGACGCAAGACTTACCCCAATGCCTGGTCTAGGACAAGAACTCAATAACGGCCAGTGATTGTTATCATTGTTCCTGAGCTGCAGTTTAACAGAGTGTTTTCAACGTCTGGAGTGAGAATTTTCTATGGGGAAAAAAGTCATTCCTCTGTAAGGGATCAATTCCACGTACTTCCTTTATTAAAGTTAACTATAGTGTTTCAGAAATAAATATTTGATCTAATTCTTCACTAGAGTAAATAAAAATGAGCTGTTTTTTTACTACTAATATTTTCATTGACCCTTTCAGGAAATCATAAACACTCTGTCAATATAAGAGATAAAACCCAGCCCTACATTTTTGTGAGACTGTGAATTTTCTTTTGTATACGTTCTTGCTCACAAAGCAAGACAGAACCACAGCTGCTACCACAGTAAAATAGATTTAAAGTAATGGTTAAAATCAGAGGCTGGACTCAAGACTATTTAATCTCAGCTCCACCATTCATCAATTTCTAGCTATGTGGCCTTGAGCAATCTTTTTTAAAAACCTTCTGTGTCTCAGTTTCTTTATCTGTAAAATGGAGATAACACTAATTGGATTGTTGATTAAATGATGCAAAGCAATGTTAAGTGCAGACTCGTATTATTGCACATAAGGAAAGTATTCTCACTCTCCCTATTTCTATAGACCGGAGATTGAAGCCAGGCTTACATATCCAGGAATTGCAATCATGACCTGGACATAGTTCTTTCAACTCTAAATCTCACATTTATTTTTTGATGTAGATCGCTCCTCACTCTAAGGCATGTATTCTCAACAGGGGGTGATATCACACCTAAGGGGGCAAAAACTGAATCTTTGGATGGAATAAAAAATTCTTAGCTAGTGTAATGGTCTGTGGCCTTCTAAGGGGTCATTGTACCTCAGCAGATATCCAGTATATCATGGTATTAAAATTTCATGGATGGAGTGATGAGAGGGAAAAGTGTCTAAAAAGGCTATTTAGGGAGTGATAATGAAAACAAGTTAAGAAACCCTGCTCTGGGAGCAGACAGGGTCACCTGCATGGGAGTTTCCTCCCAGGCCTGCAAAAACAAATTCAAGGCCCACTCCCTGCACCTTAGCCTTCATTTCCCCACCTCTGCTGGAAAGTCAAGGGCAGAGGCCAGGATCTGCATGAATACCAAGCTCTCAGATGATTCTTATCCACATGTAAGTGTGAGACTTCCTCATCTGTACACAGCCTGCTGACCTACACCAGCCTCCACACAACACGAATAAACAAACCCTGGTCGCTGCCCCCTGCTGGATGCTCTTCTCCCCAGTGATGCCCAAGTGAGGGCCGGAGCAGCGGCAGCTGTGATATGACCATACACTTCAGGTCACCGTTCAGTAAATTTCGTGAGTTTCATTATTTTCAAAAGGGTGAAAGAAAGATTTCAAAAGTGTGAAGCATGGAGGATTTAACCCTGGAATAGCAGAGGAGTCATTTGAAACCACCACTGCATCTGCCATCTCCCCTTTTGTTTCGCACAAAACTTGAGCTAGACATTCTTATATTTGGTTTTCATTTGAAAGCGTTGATTTCTGTTCAGCTCTATAAAAGAGATCATGGTCTATTTCAAAGAAGCACACCTGGGTTTCAGGGCCAGGGAGTACAATCTCTAGGGAACCCTCAAGCAATGACAAGGGGCTAGCTGACTCCTCCCAGGAGCTCAGGTTTAAGGCACAGCTGGGGCCTTTGTGAAAGCTCCCTTAACCTTACTAGCCTCAGTTTCCTCATCTATGAAGTGAAGAAATTGCACTAGAGAGTTTCTAATGTCCTAAATAGATCTAAATTCTCTGTTCATTTAAATTAATCATGTAGGCCACCAGGCAGATAAATTCCTGATGGGATAGGAAGACCTGAGCAATTATCAGAGAAAGGGGTGGATATTCCTTTTAACAGGCTACAAAATTATTGGTGATTTTTCTTCTTTTGAGTTTTCCCAGATTGGAAGAACATAAGAATAGAAAACTGCAGAGAGTTCTGGGGTAAGAAGAAGAAAAAGCTCTCTCTCTTCATCACTGAAAGCCAGTTGGGGCCCCAAGTGGGAAATGAAGAGACCCGACACCTCATTGGGCCAGAGGGGTTAGAAGGGGCCAGGTGCAACCATATTTCATAGTGATGCATAAGCTGTCGAAAGATCTGGGTTTTTTGTTTCTGTTTTTTCCTCCATCCACCCTTGCTGGAGGGCGCAAAATGTGTTTTCCACAGTGGCTAAGCCAGCTCTTAGCATCCTTGAGGCTAATTTAAAATTTAACTCTATTATGTGTATGTATATATTTATTTACATATAGAGACAGGGATTTTTCAGACTTATCCTTTTAGGGAAAACTGTTTTCCCCAGAGACCAGATATATTTTTTCCCTTATGTGAAATATAAAATCATGTTACGAATCATTCTGCTTTCTGGGCTTTATCTACCCAGAAGATAGGAGTCAGTATTGCAGCTCAACCTCAACAGTGTAGGACTCTGGGCCCTGCACATCTACAATCTGAATACACCCCATGGCCTGGTCCCAGGCTTCTTCCAGGGCTCAAGCTTGAGCCCCAGCACAGCTGCCCCCTTACCTGCGCACTGTAGAAAGCACATTAAAGCTATTCACCTGTATCCTCTTTTGCCTGTCGTCTTGCTTTGTGACATAACCTAATTTCCTAGTGGCCTCTTTCTGCCACTTTTAACCAAAATTGTCTACTCAATTCCATTTCTTGCCTTTCTGTTTGACTGGAGTGGTCCAAGATTTTTATGTGCTTCTATTTTCCCATTTTATAATAGAATTCTTACAACCACCAAAAATCTGATGAAATAAGATGGAGCACCAATAAACAAGATTTTTAAATATATTTTAACTTTTCATGAAGAAAATTTCGAAAACGTATAAAAGGAGAACACTGATGTCCCCAAACTTGTATTTCACAATTAGGAATTCATGTCCAATTTTGTTTTATCTGTACCCCGACCACTACACAGCGTTCCCCAACAGCATGTTCTTTAGAAGCAAATTCTATTCATCATCCCATTCCGTTTGTAAATATTTTAGTGCATGCCTCTAAAAGAGAAAGATTTTCTAAACATTTTTTAAACAGTCAGTTGAGAATTGTTGGTAGAGGGAAAATTGTGGATTGAAGGGTTTTTGGTCCAAAACAAACTAGTAACTCCAGAACAATGAACAACAATATCTACAGACTCCAGATGAAAAGAAAATTTGATGGTGGATTCCTTGCTCATAAAACTGGGGAATATTCGGATTATGCTAAGTAGTGATCAGTAACACTTAAAATCTGGTTTTATAACAAGGTAGAGAAAAGTTAATTGTCCTAAGAGCTAGTATCAAACCCTAGTGTGACACCACAACACACCCACTAAAATGACCGAAATCAAGAAGACCAACAGGCCAAGTACTGGTGGGGCTAATCAACAATTAGCCTCTCTTAGACTGCTGGTGTGAGTGTTAAATGGTGCGACCTTTTCAAAAATATGTTTAGCAGTTTCTTCTTTTTTAATTTTTTTAACTTTCATTAAAGTGTAGTTGACATATATGTATTAGTTTCAGGAGTACAACATAGTGATTCAGTATTTATATACATTATGAAACGCTCACCATAGGAGTGTAGCTACCTTCTGTCACCCAACAAAGTTATTAAAATATTATTGACTGTATTTCCTATGCTGTACTTTTCATCCCCGTAACTTATTTATTTTATAACTCGAAGTTTGTGCCTCTTGATCCCTTTCATCTATTTCATTCATCTCCCTACCCTTTCCCCGTTGTCAACCACCTGTTTGTTCTCTATATTGAAAAGTCTGTTTCTGGGTGTGTGTGTGTATTTTTTTTTTAATAAAATTAAACACAGACCTACCCAAAAGCCCAATTTGAGAGAAAAGCAGAGTCTAGATTCAGAGGAGGTGGGAAACATATACATGCAAAAGTACTGTAGTGTTCAGACTTCCAAGGCTATGCTGTCAGTAGGTCAAAGCAATTTCAGATAGACCTCTTTGGCATGGAGGTGTCCCAGAGGGGATGTGGGCTAATGTAGGATGCCTAATTGTACCTAGCTTTTCTTATTACTTTGAATTATACTTTTTGGTGGTCTTTATGCTCTTCAAGGGTTTTGCTCCATTGTTTTAATAAAGAATTTTCCTCTAGGAAAAATCGTGCTTGATAAAGATTATGCATACACTGGATTCTCTAAATCAATTCCATGTTTTAGCACCAAATGTCATATCCAAAGCAGAACTTCCCATAAACAGGAAGCTTATACTAAACTACAGGCTAAGGGCCTACAAAAAATAGACACCCCTACTAGTGTCATTCAATCCCAGTCAGCAAGGTGGTAGTAGAAACTACACAACACCTCATCTTCAGACTATACAGACTATGTCCCAAATAACCTTGAATGGAGAGATGCTCCATTCAAGTCAGATTAAGTTCTTGCGCAATTGATTGGAAAGCGGCCTCAAGAATTCATGTTGGCCAAAGTGATACAGATTTAATGTGGCTCTTGGGTGCAGATGACAGAATTAGATTTCTTCATGTTTTTTTGCAATTTTACTGAAAGATACTTAATATCCAAAAAGTTGCATATATTTAATCTATACATTTGACATTTTGGTAAGTTTGTGAGCATAGGCACACACCCATGATACCATCACTAACAGACATATCTATCACCTCTAAAAAGTTTGTGTCCCCTTGCTTTGTGTGTGTGTGTGTGTGTGTGTGTATGTGTGTGTGGTAAGAACACTGAACATGAGGTCTTAAATCTCTTAACAAGTTTTTAAGTTCACAGCATTGTGCTGTTAACTATAGACTCCAGTTGGAGAGCAGATCTGTAGAACTTATATCTTGCCTAACTGCAACCTCACACCCACTGAACAACTCCTGTTCCCTCTCTCCTCCCATCTCCTGGGAACCATCGTTGTATTCTCTGCATCCATGAGTTTTGACAATTTAGCGCTACCTCATAGAAGTGAAATTATCTTCGTGTTTTCTTTAAAAATGCCTGCCTTTTATTTCTCCTGGTCTCCTTTCATTTTTTAGCTTCTTATAGTCTGATATCATGAGGCAGCCCGGCTTGGACCTGAATCTCTCACTTGAAGGCATTTGCACTCATTTAATTAATTGACCCCATGAGTGCTACTCAAAAAAGCAGGGCGAGTCTCACTTTGCTATTAGATAATTGCACAGTGCCACAATGACACTGTGGAGTTCATCGTTCCCAAGATTATATATTAAGGGGTGGAAACTTATAATGAATAATGATCTATATACTTAGAACTCACTTATCTTTATATCACTTGAAAACACAAAGAAGTGCCCAAAAAAGGTCTGTTCATGCCCGTTGTTGCCATTCGCTGACCTGTTGGTGAGTTCCTCCCATAGAGGAGCTATTTTTGATGGTGAGCCCAGGAACCCCCGGGGGTTTTATGTCAGCAGGAGCCACATAAGCCTTTCACACATGCATTTAGCATTACTGAAGGGCATATTAACCACAGTAAATCTTGGCCCCAGTGACTTCATGGCATCTCAATAAAAGAATGCCAAAGGATTTTTCAGAATGCAAGTAAAATCTGATCAGAGACCATTAAGGGCAAATTCCATCACCACTTTTTTATTTATTTATTTTTTTCCCTGTGTCTTGAGCTCTTTTCTTGGCATATTAACCATTAACAAAATGAATCCATTTCAAATATTAGACAATTCTATTCACACCAAAGAGTCCATTGTTCCATAAAACTGAAATTTAAATCATCTTATGTTTAATAGAAACAGGCATGTATTTAAAACAAGAAGTGGTGGGAGCCCTATAAAATGGGCTTTATTTTTATAGGAAGCGGAAGTAGTAGAAAGTCATTTTTAAAGAAATCACGTAATTGATGGGATTCTGGGTGATTTTATTCATTTCTTTACACTTATCTGAGTTGTCTACTTTTCCCCCAATAAATGTTCTACTTTCATACTAAGAAAAATGTCTAAGAATGCACAAATCATGATGTTTATTAAGTGAACGTGGAGGTGAAGCAATGTGATTTACTGTAGGAATCAGATCTCTCTTCTTGCACAGTTGGGAGGAAGCCTAACAAAAAATGTAACATACTCAGAGACTGGTCAGCTATGGAACTTACCTGAGCCTCAGTTCCCTCACATGTAAAATGGGGGAAGTGAGAGTGCCATTTGATAGAATAGCAAGGATTGAATAATGATCTGTGAAAAGCATTTAGCTCAAGGCCTGGCATATAGTAAACATCTACTACAGCTCGGTTATTATTAGTAATTCCACCAAGAAGTCTAACCTAAAATCTGTTCATCCCTCCTGCTCTAGCTTAAAATACTTTCTATCTTTAGGGAAAATTTATAGATCTCATTGCAACTTTTCTTAGGATATAAAATCCTTCCTTAGAGCTATATAGGCCTGCTATACAATAAAACACACACATACACACAAATACACAAACAGCACACTCCGTGTAAAAGTTCAGTGATTTCACATGGGAAGTACAAGTCTGGGCTCTTGGGAGTCGAAGACAAGAGGCTAACCAACAATCACTAAGGGGGCTGCTCCAGCCGTGTCTAAATGGCAGCTGCCTCTAGGTAGGGTTGGGGGTCTCAGGTCACTGCAGGGCAGCAGGGGAGCGGGAAGAAACCAAATAAGTGAAACAAGAGAATGTGGACAGACCAGGACCCCCCATCTTTAGCCCCAGGCATGTGGATGATGTACAGAAGCTCGAGACCTTCTCCAGGGAACTGCACATACATCTGGTCCAGGCCTGGAGGAGCAGAAGGAGGAGATTCAGGAAGACAGAGTGGCTACAGGCACAGCTCTGCAAGCAAGGTGGGCCAATGACATGTCACAACAGGCAAGGCCTTCAACAGCACCTGACACCCTACGTCCGCCTTCAGAGGATGACAGCTGCCTCAGTGGGCACACCCTTCCCTGTGACCCGCCCTAACCCAGAACCCTACGAGGATTGGCGTTTTGATCACCTGGTTCCAACTGAGCTAAGCTGACAGTGTACAAAGCCACCCTGATGGACTTCTATTTAGATACAGGTTCTTGTAGGTACAATGTTCATTTTGATCCAAGCTCAACTGATTTCCAGATCCATTGGCTCTGAATTTAATTGGTAAGATAGAAAAATGGCTTTTCTTCTTCTCAGGGGAATAATATGAGGCTCACTGAAATCTGCATGAAATTCATCACATCTCTTTCAAATCTCAAAAAAGAGAAGTTGAATGCGTGGAAAAACAATTGAAGGGCAGTCAGTTCTGCTCATTCCTCCACTTCAGTGGTTCTCAAACGGAATCGCCCAGAGGTCATCACTGGCCCCACAACAGAGTTTCTGATATGCAGATCTGGAGGGTGGACCAAGAATTTGCACTTCTTACAAGTCCCATGTGAATCTGATGCTGATGCAGAAGCCTCATCTTAAAAACTACTCTCAATAAAGGTTAAGAACCATATGGGGCACATCTAGGGAACTTTCTAAAAATCACATACTAGTGCCACTCCACATCATTGCATCATTGCCTTGATTTAGGGTAGAGGGTGGGTATTTTCTTTCTGAAAATTTTTTAAGTGATTGTGATATGCATGTCTATATAAAAACTACAGTTTTGGAATTTTTGAATGGCTGATTTCCAACATGTTAATAGCTGAGATTAGAAAAGAGGCATTTGTGATCAAATATACTATGAAACACAGCCATAGGAAGGAGGTACTGTGATTTTTATTCCCACTTTGCAGATGGGGACACTGAGGATTGAAGAGGTTAATGATGTGGACTAAGTGACACAGAGAGTAAGTGGCAAAGTCGGATGAAACTCAGGGACTTGGGCTTCACAGTCTGAGCTCTATCCCGATTGGCCAAAGCCTGTAGCAACCTAACGAACACTGGGAATCTCCATTGCATTCTTTTTCTAACGTGCTTGATTATGACCCTTTTCTTCAACCCCTTTTTGTTCTGGAGGGGCTTTCAGAGCTATGTCCCTGTGCAACACTGCTTTACAAACTTTGAGATCCACTCTTGGATTAAACTAGATTATCTAAGTGTTGATCATTTACAAAAGAACACATCAGTCTAGTACAAAAGGTCTTTATCTAATAATTAGGCATGGGTGAGAAGCCATTAGCTTATATTATGAGCTACAGTGAAAACACAACCTCATGGAAACCGTGGTTGGGCTTCTTGCAAAAACAAGGATTTTTTTTTTTTTTTTTTTTTTACATCTCACTGTGTCCTGCTTGTGTGGTTCCAGGCTTGGTTCCAGGAATAGATTCGACTTCTCACACATGAGCAACTGACTCGTTTTCATCTCAGGGACACTACAAATCATATAACCAATCACATTTTGCTCCTGGGTTTGGCTACTGGAAAGTAAGGCTCCAGTCTTATAAGTATATAGTAGGCATTTCTTATTAGCAATAATTAATACTAAAAAAAGGACCTTTTAAATCAGAGACACAAATTTTCTAGTAAATGATCATGGTGACTGATTAGGGGATGGGAGTTGGAAGTCTGGCATGGGTAGAGAGGGTTTATCTCAAAACACAAAATTAAAATGTAAAAAAGCTTATTTTCTCTAATACTTAACATAGAAACTACACTAATTTATCAAACAAAAATAAAATCTTATGCAAATTACTTATTGGCACTTTTTTTTCTGATAAAATTATATGCTAGCTTAGTAAGACACCTGCCACCTTTTGCTTTCATAGTAAGATAGAGAAAATCACTTTAGCAGAGATATTGAAGAGCTTCATCAATATCCCAAGGGTCTTTCTTCATCCTTTGGTATCCAAATCTTTCCCTTTTAAAGCATACACCCATGGTATCTTCCTCACCCATTTTCCCTTATTTAGTTATTAATATCTAACTCTGCCAGATCCTCATATGCCATTGGCTGTGATTCAAGCAGTTATCCAATTTGATTTTCTCCTACTTCATGAAGTCCAGCGTCTTTTTAAAGATTTGCCAGCTCACCATATAATGCTGTGTGTTTGCATCATACAAGTGCAACAATCAGAGAGAGATTTATACAGAACTCAGCTGGTGGGGACAGGTGCCGGGGTTAAGCAAGGACACCATGATCAGAGTGGACACTCATTAGTGAACATCTTCGTGAAGACTTTGCTTTCCTTATGTAACCCTGATAACTAATGAGACTCCATGCTTGAATTCAGATCATATCAACCCCATCTATGTAAAATTTCATGGTATGCCACTGTTGGTGGGAATGTAAGCTAGTTCAACCATTGTGGAAAGCAATATGGAGGTTCCTCAAAAAACTAAAAAAAGAAATACCATTTGACCCCAGAATCCCACTCCTTGGAATTTACCCAAAGAAAACAACTTCTCAGGTTCAAAAAGACATATGCACCCCTATATTTATTGCAGCACTTTTTACAATAGCCGAGATATGGAAGCAACCTAGGTGTCCATCAGTAGATGAATGGATAAAGAAGATGTGGTGCATATACACAATGGAATACTATTTAGTCATAAGTAAGAAACAAATCCTACCATTTGCAACAACATGGATGGAGCTAGAGGGTATTATGCTCAGTGAAATAAGCCAGGTGGAGAAAGACAAATGCCAAAGGATTTCCCTCATTTGCGGAGTATAACAATGAAGCAAAACTGAAGGAACAAAATGGCAGCAGACTCAGAGACTCCACGAATGAACTAGTGGTTACCAAAGGGGAGGGGTGTGGAAGGGCAGGTGGGGAGGGAGGGAGAAGGGGATTGAGGGGTATTATGTTTAGTGCACATGATGTGGGGGATCATGGGCAGAACAGTGTAGCACAGAGAAGGCACATAGTGGATCTGTGGCATCTTGCTGCACTGATGGACAGTGACTGCACTCACTGGGGTATGGGTGGAGACTGGATACTATGGGTAAATGTAGTAACCACATTTTTTTTTTCAAGTGAAACCTTCATAAGAGTGTATATCAATCATACCTTAATAAAAAATTAAAAAAACAAAAAGAAGGCCAGTAAGCCTCCAAAAGATTAAATGAGTTGCCCAAAGTTAACAACAAAAAAATTTCATGGTATGCATGCTTGTACATTGACTTCATCCATGTCAATGATGATTTATGATCTGACTTTTATATTCCCTTTGTTTGATCTTTCCCCAATGATTCTAACTGATGTCATTTTGCTCTATTTTTTTTTTTTTTTTTTTGCACGTGTAAGCAAGAGCATAGCACCTTTGGGAAGGAGATAAAATGGAATTGTTGCTGGGCAGCTGTGTCTGGGAGGTCTGTCCCTCCACACCAGGTGAAACCACAATCTGAACGGGCGAGGGTTCTTGACTGAATGAGAAATAATTCTTGAGCAGGTCAGAAGAGTATAGGTAAGGAAGGAATTCATTCAAGTGAGAACAGCAGGGAATGGCAGCTGCCTTGCAGGGAGCAGAGAGCAAGGAAGCTGAAGTAGGACAGAGAAATGAAGACTTGTGCTAAAGTCTAGAAAACAGAATGAAATAACGAAGTAACTAATATGCTTACTACTGAAAGAGCACAGAGACAAAACGTAATTAAGTTGAGCAGTGAGAATTTTTTATATAAGACAAAAAGTATACACTCGAAGAAAGAGGAGGGCAGGCAACCTTAGAGAGGAGGTGCACTTCAGGGCTTAGGATTCTGTTTTTTAAGGCTTTCAAGAATGCAGCAAAGGGCAGGGTTGGGGGTTGTTGGAGGTAGGCTTGACTTGTGATCTGATGATGTCTCTCTCCCATGGGAGACATGATGTCACTATCCACAGTCAGTCCTCTAGATCATTCTGTAAGAAACTTAACACAAGAAATGTACTGATCTGGTTCCTCTCCAAGATAGTGGTTACCCTCAAGCACTGGGAACATATTAGTTAAGACTGCTTGCCCTGCCTTAAGAAAGGGTGGGTATTGTCTCATTACTGAATAAGTTAGGAATCTTGCTTCCTAGCACCCTGTTTTTTAAAATAGAATCTTAGCCTTAAGATGGAGTCCCTCCGGTTCTTCCTATACTATTTATATCTCAGCTTTTTTATCATAGGCAGAAAAGTTAATCATGATGTTTGTCCCATGTCTATGCCCTACATCAGAATAAGAGGACCAAGTAAGTAAATATTACAAATTTTATATAGTCTCTTTTTATCACAAAGTTCTTTGGCACCACGGTGTCCGAGGGTTTTGACTGACACCTGTCATGCTGTGCTTCCTTTGAACCCTGTTATATTGATCAGGCACCACTCAAGTTTTATATCTCCAGTGAAATCTTGTGACAGTTCATTTAAGAGCTTGTCTGAACTCTCATCCTTCTGCTTCTGTTTTCCAAATATTTACATGGAGCTTTATATTATTTAAATGCAAGATAGGTCCAGCTGTCAGCAATTGGGACATTCAGATCTAGAGGAAATTAAGTATAAAATGACTCACTCTGGCTCTTTGTCCAAAAGGCAAGTGAGAAACATTTTAGAAAATATATGCAATCCTGCAATCCTCACAGCTAATTATGATTTATCTCATTGCAATTTTAATTATTTTTTAAATCCACACTTTCTTTCAACCTTCATGGCAGTTTCATTGTCAGTAAAAGTACTGCTCTATTGTGTACATCCTCTATTCATATTCATGAGGTCAGGACCATTCAACCATGGTGATTGAACGGTCTGATTGGCTGAATGTCCCACACTGTTTAGAGTGATACTGATTAACAAAAGGCACCACAGCCATTATAACAAGTATAATTATGTAGGACCCAAAATGGGGACTCCAATCATCTGACAATGTCGAATGGACTTGCATAATATTAGTAACATTATCTGTCATCCCACTATGATTAGGTAGTATTTAATTATTCCTTTTTATGGGGTTATCCCCAATAAACATGTACCTACCAACTCAACACAAATTTCTTTCTGGATTTTCTAGAGAGGATTTTTAAAATCTAGTATCAAAGTCAGACATCATTTCTAAAATGGCTATCACACCAAAATTGATAGGATACTTTCAGGAACATCCTGGTAATAAGGACAGTGTGGAACTGGATATAGATTCTCTGACTTCAGGCTGGGTAAAGGACTGTCTTTGTCTCACAGTTCCTTTCTTTGAGCTCTAAAGAAGATTCCTTCTCTACTTCTTCTAGTACTCCAGAGCCATGTAACCCCTGCACAGCATTTAATCTCTTTTTCTGATTCTTGATCTGTAAAATAGGTGAGTTTGGGGAAAATAGTTCAGAAGCTTTCTTCTAGCTTTAGATTCCTACAGTTTTATGTAAACGAATGTCGGTTCTATTTCATGAATGGGATTTTTGTCAGGATTCCATAGTCTGCATGGTAGCTACAGAGGTCTTCAAAGTGGAGTCTAGGGCCATAGGAAGCACATATAACCATTTGCAGGAGTGCAAGAACTCATTCAAACTTTATTTATTTATATTTATTTTTAAATTATCTTTAAAGATTTCCTATTATATACTTTTGTCATATATTCATTAAGATTTATGAGCACTTAATACATGCTAGGCTCTGTTCTAAGTGCTTTAAAATTATTAATATTATCTCATCCTTGCAGAAACTCTATAGGTAGATACTCTTACCATACTGACTTTATTGATGAGGAAATTGAGACCAGAGGCTATGGAAACTGCCTGAGATCATACAAAGTTGGAAGTAGTCTAGCTGTGACTTGAACACAGTTATGAGATAACTTCTTAACTACTTACTATGCAATATTAGTGCAGTTATATAATCCAAAATAAATAGCACACAAATAAATCAATCCTTCTGATATAGGAGGTGTGGCAAACAGACTCTAAGATGACTCCCTCCACCTTCCATCATTCCTGGTTCCTGATGTTCATAGGCTGGTATAATCCTCTTTCCTTAAGTATAAGCAGGACCTGTGACTTAATTTTAATGAACAGAATACGCCAAAGTGAAGAGTTGCCACTCCCAAAAAAGAAGCATTTTGTGGAGTGCCGATGGAGAAGGCCACATGGCAGGGGACTGTGGTGGCCTCTAGAAGCTGAGGGTGACCTCCAGCCAACAAACAGCCAGCAAAAACTGAAGCTCTCTTCCCTATGACTAAAGGAACCGAACGTTGCCAACAAAATCATGGGAGTGAGGAAGTGGATCCTTCCCCGGACAACCCTCGAATGAGAACGAGCCCTAGTCAACATTTCAATTGTTATCCAGACTCCTGAGCCACAGAAACTGTGAGATAATAAATATGTGTTGTTTTAAGACTTCAGGTTTATGCTAATTTGTTACACAGCAGTGGAAAATGAATACAGGAGGAACCTTTTCATATTTCTAGCCTAAAAAGATGAGCCGTTAAAAAAATACATAATACTTTTCTACCTCTCTCTAGACAATCAGATGTAAGTAGAGAATTTGATTTTGGTCTATTCTGTTTTCACCACTGTCAGCCAAGATTTCCTGTTTAAATTTTTTTTTTAAAGAGGCAGTAAATTCATGTTTCATAATAATTATGAAAAGAAATCTGAGATTTTCCTTTCCCCCTGACTTTACACATTTTGAAAACATTTTGTCCTATAAGAGGAAGTGATGTAAATGGGCTTTTAGTTGTTAATATTATTTTAAAAATTTACAAAGCTCTTTGTTATGTGGATTTTAGAGAGAATCATTAGAATTCACCTCCTTCTTTTCTCCCTACCTTCCTCCCCTTCCCCCATCAAAAAAAAAAAATACCTTGGTAAATGTTCTCCAAAACAGAGGCTCAACTGACTTTCAAGCATATTTTATTTGCTTTACTCTGCTTTCATAATGCTGATGATACTTATAATTATGGTCATCTTTACACAAGATAACTGCCCCCAGACCAATATGCTTATATAAATATTAATGGGTTGAATTATTGATTCCAGAAAAGAGAAAGTGCTTAACATCAAATTTAATTCAAGAGGAAGGCAGGGGATTCTGGAAAGATGGACATTTCTGTCTTTCCTCTGCTCGCAACTCCGTTCCAACTCATCTGTCAGTCCTTAGTGAGCAACTCCTGGGGTCAGCAGTCAGGTGAGCTTGAAAAACATTTGTAAAAGGACATAGAGGTCCTTTCTGCTCTGGTCCCGGGGACCAGCTGAGGAGAACACCAGGCACCTAAGAAGCACCTGGCCTCTGGGGGTACCCAGAGCTCACAGTGAAGGTTGCCTTCTGCCCATAGGAGTGTGCTGGCCATCCCAGTCTCTAAGGGCTTAAGAGAAATGAGCAGAAGGGCAGAGTCCTCTCCACACATGAGGCTAGGAGAATCCAAGATATAAGGAAGATAGAGATCACATCAGGAATTCTGCATGTTTGTCTGCTGCTGCACCATTAACCCATGTTTCTATGCATAATATTAGTAACACTTAACACTCCCTTGCAACTGGAGATCTGACAATTTAGGAACACAGTGGAAAAGAAAGGAAGGAAGGAAGGAAGGAAGGAAGGAAGGAAGGAAGGAAGGAAGGAAGGAAGGAGGGAGGGAAGAAGGAAGGAGGGAGGGAGGAAGGAAGGAAGGAGGGAAGGGAGGAAGGATACTATTATTTCTAAGCATAACTCAGGTGTCAGGGGAGGGAAAATAAATAGAATAGTCCCCTAATAGAATTTAGCTATTTAAGGAAACAGGTGACAACTTGAACAATTGAAGTTAAAATAGTTGAGTGGATTAAAGAGCAACCCCCCCAAAAAAAACACTTTCTGGGATGCAAAACATTTTCATGGTCTAAAAAGCATAATAAATACATTGAAAAATGATGCAGTCGCAACTGACCTGAAAGATTAAGTGGAAGAAATCTCTCAAACTCTAATAACTAAAATACAAAGAGATCAAAATTGGAAACCATAGAGATTTAGGGGGGAAGGACAGATGAGGCCTTGTTTGTGTGGGATAATAACCATTGCAAGATAGACATAACCAAATGGAGGGGAAGACAAATATTAGCTAGAAATAGAAGAAAATTTTATTGAGCTCAAGAACTGAGCCTGTGGTTTTAGAGGGTCCACTGAGCAAGATCCGTAAGATTCTTTTTTAGGTATATTCTTATAAAATTACTGGATCTCAAGGAGAAAGAGATAATCCTACTCTGTTTTTGGAGAAAGAAGATGTTACTTAAAAAGATGAAGGTTTACACTGGCATCCGACTCTGTAAAGGCCACACTGGAGTTCAGCTGCACGTAGACACACTATTTTCAGCTAATATGCAAGTATGGGCATCACCAATATCCACATATGGACTAGGCAGTGAGCAGAATTCTCCTGAGTGGACTGGGCTGGTCATAGGAAAGAAGTTCAGGAATTCATTGATTACAGAATGTATTCAGAGAAAGAATTATTTAATAAACAGTGACAACACAACTGTTTATATGGAAGAAAATAAAACTGACTCCAAGCAGACACTGTGAAACAATAAATTCTAGACATTTGTATGACAGCAACTTGAGGAATAGTTGAGTGAAAGAGGAGCAGTGTACCGGGAATTCCCTGGTGCAGGAGGAGAGGGAGAGCAGCCTGTAGCTCTTTGTGGATCATGTTTTTTTTGAATCAACCAAAATTCTGGTTTTCATCTGAAAACAATAGGAAGACACCTTTTCTAAAAAGTTTAAGAAAAGAGGCAGACATGATTAGATTTTGATAAGGCAATCTGCACCTGCCTGCTGCATGGGGACTGGGCAGAATCAGACAAAGGTGAGGGTTAGAGATCAGGTAGGAAGCAAAGTTACTGATCAGATCAGACATGTTGGGGCTTTGGCCAAGAATGGAAGCAGGAGGGAGGGTGGAGATGAAAATGAATGGACTAAATGTGAGATATTTAGGAGATATTTACAGGACTCCGTGATGCTTAGCTGTGGGGAGAGGAAGGAGAGCAGGAAGTGTCTCATATGCTCAAATGAGTAGATGATAGCACCACTAAGAGGGCTACGTGTCATGCTCACAAACAGGTTGACGTTCTTGCCTCTGGGCCCTTTGTGTGGAATGCTGAACTTCCTGTTTTCCTTTTAAATACTGCACACATATTCTGCAAGGCCGGGAGGATGTCTGGTTTCTTCCATCTGTGGTGATTTATATTCCTACAGCACTATCTGCCCTTTACAATTGAACTTAATTACTGTAGGAAGACATCCGAGGAGGCCTGAAGGTCCACTAGTGAGCCAGGATGCTCAGCAATGTGGGCCTGGGGAACCGAACCTTGGTTCACCGTAAGCACTCGGAATGTACCAAATAGAGCGGGGTTGTTCCCAGTTACCTGAGTCACATATACCCAGAGTCTCCAGAAACACTGAAGAGGGGCTAGTTAAAATGGTTAAAGAATTAAAAACTCCTGTTAAAATGGCAAAGAGCTTCTCAAAGGACCTACTGTTTCCTTTCTCCGAACGGTGGTAACAGCAGCTTCGGAGCCCCTCAGGTGGGAAAGCTGCCTTGTCACCGCTCTGTGCAGCAGCCACCTGTGCGGCCTCAGTTAATTCTTTTACCCATATTCAAGGAGCCCAGATACTTTTTGTGCCTTTTGACATTTTAGGGTTTCTGCTGGTGTTACCAAAAAAAAAGGGGGGGCTGAGGGATTTATTCATGTGCACTCAAAACCGTGCAAGTGCGTGCATCTCAAAGCCATTTGGGTCTCTTTCTATTTATCCAATTGATGAGAGACTTTTCTTTCCCCCTCCATATCTATTAAGTTTGATAGGCTAGCTTTTTTTTTTTTTACTAGGGCTACCTCTGTGCTGCTTTTTTGTGATATTAGGAGTAACTGATTAATCAGATAATGTCACACCCCAGCTCAAATCTCTCTCAATGGTTTCCCATCATACGTAGAATAAAAATGATGTGCTATAAGAACCTGCACAATCTGACACTTCACACTCATCCTCCCCTCTAGTAACTTAGTGTACTTTAGCCATGTTGCCTACCCCCATTGTAACACAACAAACACATACACACCTCAGGGCCTTTGCAACTTCTGTTCCCTTTACTTGAAGACTTCTCCTCCAGATATTGGTATGGTTTACTCTTTGTAGTAAACATCACAAAGTTTCATCAGTCTCAGGTTCTCTGTTTCTTTCCAGGTACACAGAAGGTCTCTGGTGATAGGCCAATGACCGGTGAACAGCAGGGACATGTCACTACTAAGCAAAGGGTTTAATAGAACCGAGTTGTGCTATTGGACCCCCCAGTCCTCTGCTCTCTGTGGTGATCAGAGTGGCCATGTGTTCCAGATGGCACTGCTACAAGACAGGATGGCTGCATGATGGCTGCAGAGCCCTTACTGACCCAAGTTGGACATCAGTGTGGATGAGAAGCAAATTGTCCTTGATTATTTTAAGCCACTGAATTTGTGTGGTTTGTAGGTTACTCCAGCATAACCAAGGGTATCCGGACTGATACACCCCAGTTAAGTCTGCTCAAACATCACCTCCTCAAAGAGGTCTTCTCTGACCACCTTAGCCAAAAAAATAGCGCCCTCCCTATTTCTCTTTATGGCCCAACTTGGCTTTGCTTTTCTTCATTGGATCTATTTTCCTGAATAGAATAGAAGTTCTGTGAAGGTAGGGACATTGACTTGTTCATTAATATACCAGTTAACATCAAGAATAGACCCTGAGACATAGTACACAATCAATAGCTACTTGCTGAATACATGAAAATTCATTGTAAAAATTGAAATACTATAAATACATAAAATTTAGAAAGTAAAAGGCCATATAATTCCTCCTCTCAGAAATAATTACTATTGTTTATAACTTTTTTCTAAATTGAGTTCCCTTTATATACTAACATGCAAATACACTGCATATACTGCTTTCTTTTTTTACTGGAATCTTCTAAATCAATTATTCTACAACTTGTTTTCCCATAGATTACACATGGATGGTTTCAATGTCAATATTTAAAGATTTCTCCCTCTTTTTACCTGCTCAGGAGTATTCATGTTATAAATAAGTATGGGTTTCCCAAGGTTTCTGAAAGCTGTTATTCATCCATTCCCCAGCAAATGTTTGTTGTATGCCTGCAATGCCAGGGTCTGGAGATTTGGCAGTAAGCATAAGACAAGGTTTCAACACTTAAGGAGTTTACATTCAAGTTTTAAGGAACAAATAATAATTACAAATAAGCCAGAATATTATAATGGTGATAAATGCACCAAGGCACATGAAAATAAAAGTGCTAATCTGATGGAAGGGTGATTGAGAACTGAGGTGGTCACAACAGACTTCTGGCTCAACCTGAAGGTACATAGGAAATAGGTCTGCATATATTTGAAGGAAGAGCATTCCAAGCAGAAGGAGCTATTGGACAAGCTTGCCATGTGGGAGGAACAGAAAGGCTAGTGAGCTGAAGTGTGGTCTGTGAGAAAAGCCATACAGAATGAGGTCAACGAACAAGGCTCTGATGTGGGATACAGAGTTGGTATTCACGTATGCAACTAATAGATTCATTGTTAACAGCAATAGATACAATATCAATATCAATAAATGCAATCAATATCAAAATATCAATAATAAATATGCAGAATGAGAACAATTTCCCATCCAGTCTCTATTTTAGCATTCCATAAAACATGGAATCCAAAGGCTGAGCAGAACCGTCGAATGTTTCAGCTCTTTTATGAGGCACCATTAAGATGGCCATAAAAGGTTTAGCCCTTAAAAATACTTTCTACAGCTCGGCAGTATGTCTGAGATAACTTTAAATGTTAATGAAACGTTTCATAAGTCCACTGTTTTTAAGGCTGTTAGGAGATTAAGGAATTTCTTAAATACCATCTCATAAAAAAAAGAGAGACAGAATCTAATTTAAGATTAATTTATCTAGAGAAAATATGCCACAGAAGACCTGGTATATGACTTGAATTCAGTTATTATTTTCTTCTGAGAAGGAAACAGGATTGATTCTCTACTAACGTCAAGTAGGTTCTTAAAAAGATCTATTCCTTTCCAAATGAAAACATATCAGTGGGAATAAAATTCTTTATAGCCTGTAATTCAGAAGTGAACTTTTACGAAACACTTCAGCATTGTGGATATATGTCCAATGGAATCATGTAGAAATGAAAGATGTTTAGCTCCCGGCGGCCCATTAGGATAACCTTTGAGCCAGCAAAAACCATATTTCTTGACATATCCTTCCATTCCACTTGGCCCAGGTGAAGGGAAAGAGGAGCATCATGTTCTTATAGGCATACTTTTTTTTTTTGCTAATTTTTCTAAATGTGCTTTTTAATTCCCAGTGGTAGCAATGCTCAAAGGGCCACTAAAGAAATAGCTAAGGGAGAAGTTACAGAAGTTGAACCCAGGACATTAAAGGAGAGTAGAAACTATAGGACAATGTAATATGCTTACCTTAAATTCATAAAGATCTTTCATTTCCCTGTAAGAAGTTCATGGGGGTGTGCCTTGTTTAATAAACTTCTTTTGGTCCACTTTACATCTTTCACACTGGGAGATAAATATGAGTTAAATCTGAGCAGCATGACAGTATTTTTGTCAATGCTGGAAAAGCAAATTGCTCCCTTTTAGTTCCCAATTCCCCTCTGGACCAATACATACAATCAAGTTAAAACTTACAGGAGATGTAAATGTCATTCCTCCTTCCCCAGAGGATATCCTGACCAAGAACTTCTATTTCCCTTTTGGTTTGCTTTGGTTTTGCTGCTACCACTTAAGTGATGAAGGTGTCATTCATTGTCCCTTGCCATTTAATGGAGGTAATAATTGCCAGCCAACATGGACTGTGATGCTAGCACCAAGAAAAAACCTTTTCAATCATGGTCCCTGAATTTCAATCCAAGCCACCGCTGTAGAACACTGGAGAACAAGGTGTAAATCAGTTTAAGAACACAGTTCTGCATTCAAGGCATTGTGGTTTACAGCTCCCAAATGACCTCCATCTATCTTCCTTAGCTGTAGAGGTGTATAATTGAACTAAAGAGAGTCTTGAGTAATGAGGTTGGGAGTGACAGCTCCATTGCTGTGGCTTAATAGTGTAACTGCCGCATGCTTTTTTTATCTCCCAAAATATAACAAAATAGTCTAGTAGGCCCAATTCTTCAGGGTGACACTTGCTGAGAGTCTATATTTTAGAATAGAAATAGGTTTTTATAAGCAAAAAGCTATAAATCTCTCTCTACAAGAGAGTTCCCCAAATACAATTATACAGGCCATTCTCTGCTGGAGCAGAAGCTAATATGAATATGTGCAATAACCTGGAACTTCTTTTCGTGGGGAAATGATTTTTAAGCCTTTATTTTTCTTACACAATGAGCAGCGGCATTTTCATTATTTAAAGGGGCTAGGGAGCAATAGCCTTCTCACACTGTGTACTGCTGGGGGCAATAGCAGGAAGACACATGTCATTTCAGGCTTTCTTTTTTGAAACATTGTGTTTGGTTCAGTCAGTGAAACTCAGGAAATACTGCTCTTAGAGGATTCCTTTTTCCATAGAGCGGTCCACCTGCAAATGAATCTCTTTCTTTTAAAGATACACAGTTTATGTGTATTTATCAGGACTTGACCATAGGCAATTTGCTGTGAGAGGATGTTAGAGCATAAAAACTAAAGACATAACCACCTCCTTGTGGAATTCTCTGGGAGTATAGCATTGGCTGGACATTAAGAATGAGCTTATTAACACAGTCACTTAATATGAGTAATTAGGACCAAATGGACAGTTTTAGGGGTCCTAAAATGTCTATCCATCTCAAAAACTAGACCCTAAAAATTAAAAATAAATAACCTGCTTGCTGACTGTGCCTAAAATTCCATCATTAGGCATTCAATCCTACTGCACTGGATATTCCTGGTTAACATGCAAATCTCACTAGCAGGAGTAAATTAAGTAATAATTATAAGAACAACTAACACTGAGGTCTTACAACATTCAGGAGAGTTCTAAATTCTTTATATTACTTAACTCTTTTACTCCTCAAAACAACTTATTAATTGTCCCCATTTCACAAATGCAAAAGGAAGCAAGAAGAGAGAAGTTGATTTGCCCATGTGAGAGTTAAGGTAAGGAAGGACCAACGTCGCCTGGCTTTGGAACTCTTGGGGTGTTGATAAGCTTATTGGATCCGTAGTGGGAAGAGAGGAGAAATGGAAGGTTGGGAGAGATGAAATTTGTACAATGAGGAGCCTCCCTTCAGAACTCTCAACTCTGCCTGGAGTGAGCAGTGTGTCACAGAAGCTCATCAAGGTCAAAATTATTGTACAATAATATGTAATTTGCTGTTTTCATTGTGTTGACATTTGTAGTGATGATGCAAAAGCAAATGGTGGGAAAACCAACTGGCCACCAAGACTAATTAAGGCAATGAAACCAAACATTGACTTCTTCTCTGCCACACACTTGTAGTAAAGATGTTTTCATTTCTTAGGAATGACTTCAATTAAGCAGTAAAAAGTATTAATTTTTAAAAATCTGACTCTACATATATGTGATTTTTAAATATTCTCTGTAACAAAATAGGGAATATACATAAAATATGTCTGCTTCCTACCCAAAATACGATAATTGCCTCAAGGAAAAGCCCTTAAGCAATTTTTGGTTATGAGTTAAACTAGCCACATTTTTCAGGGATTACTAATTTTTACTTGAAAGAAGGATAGACTAATTTGAATATATGATAGACACATAACCTAAATAAGTCTGCCACACCAAGGTAAGCAACTGACAAGATTTAGTACCAATAATAAAATTTAAGATTTCAAAAGAAAATTAGTATGTTGAGATGTGTACTGGCCATTGTATGCTTCTTGGCTAAAACTCAGAAAGTCTTCTGAGCAGCTAAGTGGTGGTATTAACAAATGTTACTTTTTAATATTGTATAATGAAACATCTCAACAATTAGAAGATCTGCATAACATATTGAGCCAACTTTTTTTTTTGGTGATCAGTGTATGATGTTAACATGAATGATGTTACATAATTGTGACTGGTATGCATGATTCATACAGAAGCATACAATGTATGACGTTACCGAATCATACATAGGTAAAAGATCCATTGGAAGTGTTAGACCAATAGATTTTAATGTAACAAAGTATGGAAAGTTGATTGATAGGATTTCAACTTCCACAGTGAACTAACTAGCCTTTAAGAAACTATCACTGTTGAGTTTGACTTCCCTATCAAAAAATATCCATGTAAAATCAAAAGCCTATTAAAATGCTTCTCCCTTTTCCAAGTACATATAAACATGAGGCTGAATTTTCTTCATATATTTCAACCAAAATATACTGTATCACAGAAGTAGAAATAAGAATTCAGCTCTTTTATTAAGTAAGATATTTAAGAGTTTTTCAAAAATGTAAAGCAATGTTGTTTTGGGAGAAATATAATTATAGATTTTATATCTATACAGTTATAGATTCATATCTATATAGTTATAAGCATCTATGTTAGCATGTAATGGGATTATTTTTGTTATTTTTAAATAGGTTTCTAAGTAATATTTTTAATCTTTCTGTTTTGATTTTGAACACAGTAAATATTAGCAGATGTAACCTATATGAAAGTCTTCAATATTTTTTAAGGGTGTAAAAGGTCTGGAGACCTAAAAGTTTGTGAACTACTGGAAGATCCTTCAGAATGGATTGGGCTTCTGATAATAAAGTGTCCAATTGACAGTGATTTAATGGGTATAAGATGTTGTTCTTCTGTGAGGAGTTTAGCCAACTGTGAGAGTTAGGGCGGACAGTCCTCCACAGAGACTATCCCCTCACTTATGATATCAATTACAAGTTGGAAGTGTTCCCCAAACTACTCTTAGTTTCAGCAACTCATTGGAAGAACTCACAGAACTCACTGACCACTGTTACATTCACAGTTTATTACAGGGAACCCATACAGGTTAAAATCAGCCAAGGGCTTCCAGTTTTCTTCTCCCCATGGAGACAAGGACATTGTTAACCGCTCCCAGCCAGTATCTGTGAAAACACCCAGGGACCATTGCTAACTAGGTGAAGCTTGTAAGCCTCAGTGTCCAGAATTTTTACTGGAACTCAATCACACACTGCCTGCATGTCTGGTCTTTAGCCTACAAGCCCTCCAGAGGTCATGCTGATGCGTTTAGCCTCTAGTCCATCCAAAGATAGAATGGATACCATTACCTCCACCATTAAACCCTAATTGTAAATCACATTATTAAACTGCTTGGTGGCCAAAGCCCCCAGGCAAACAGAAACATTCCTAGTAATCATGGTGTTCCAAGGACCTAGAGATCACCATAGTAAAGGCTTCTCTTTGGGTAAGGTTAATTCTTCACTATACACTCTCTCAATAGCAACACCTGAAGTAGGTAGCCACACAGCTGATTCAGCACAACAATACTCTCAAGGACCCAGGCGGTAATGTTATACTCCACCCTCTTCATTGTGCTTTTCCCTCCTTGTCACCTGGATACTAAATGGCAGCTCAGATCCAGGGATTTTAAGCTCTGACAGCATTTCAAGGGAGGAAGCAAGGTGCGGGGAAAGGTAGAGGAAAAGGAAAAACATTCTCAGAGACCTCCCAGCAATGGTCAGAATGATGCTACTCTAACTTCAGAGCATAGCTGAGAAATTGAACGGATGCTTCCGGTGCTTTTGATGCTGTTTGCCAGGGAATGAGAATGCTATGTATGACTGGTCTACATGATCATGATTCATCTCCTGCCGTCATAACCAAATCAGGAGTTCAAAGGGGAAAGAAGAATGACTATTTGGCAGAAAAGCCCTTCTCAAATGTTAATGTGTATACATCCCCCAGGACTTTGTTAAAATGCAGCTTCTCATTCAATAGGTTTGGGATGCGGCCTGAAATTCTACATTTCTTATAATCTCCCACGTGATTCTAATGCTGGTTCACAGATTGTACTTTGAGTAGCAGGAGTCAGGACAGGTTTGCCACAGTGAGCTCGGCACAGGCATAAGCATGTGCCCCATAGGAATGAATCTATTCCCCATTCAATTACCATATGGACTAAGCTACACCATAGGATCATAGATGAGAATATCACATCAGATAGATTGGTAATCATTGCTACAAAGATACTTTATTGAGAGGTTATTATGTTCCAGGACCTTACATTATTTTGTTTAATCTTTATAACACCTTCATGAACAGATATTCATTTCATCCTTACTGTATATATGAGGAAATAAAGACTGGATAAGGTAAGTAAAAAGTCCTTGGGCCACAGTTCTTGATGACAAAGCTTGAAGCCAAGTCTGCTGGCCTTTAGAGCCTAAACTCTAAACCACTAAAATATTGATAATTATCCGCAGCAGATAGATATTTTAAATTAACTTACTAGAGATTGCAGAGTGAGTGTCAGAGCAGACATTAGACGGCAGCTTCTTGGTCCCTGATCCCAACCCCTCTCCATGATCCTCTGAGTAATGAATGAGGTCTTTACAGGACATTCTCTCTCTCTCTGGCAGTTTATCAGATTAATTCCCTGAAGTCCTATTACACACAATAGGATTCTAATGGATTTTTCTTCTCTTTGAAATGACATCTCTTTTCCAAATTGAGGGTCCTGTTTTCTTGTAAATATAACTTGACTTCTTCTAAACCTCCCTGTTGTGTTTCTGATCCTCACAGAACAGGATTTCCTTAAGAAAATCATGTCCTAATGATGCCGGGGTTCTTGTTTGCGGAGCCGAAGAATGAGCTTCACAAACAGTCAAGGTAGGAGAGCGAGGTAAGAGGCTTTTATTTAGAGACAAAGTGAAAGGACAGAGCTCCTGGCTCACGCCAGGAGGGGACAGGAGAGTCCGCCATGGTGCGATGTCTAGGGGGTTTTATAGGCAGTTGGAGATTTTTCGAGAACATGAAAAAACTTAGGGGTGGGGACTTGTTAAGTGGTCTCTGAATATTAAAAATTAACTTAGCTGTAAGGAATTTCCTGCCTTGCTTTCTCTCTGGGACACTGGCGCCTTGGTCTGGGAGCATATCAAAAGGCTGCCTGCCCAGCTCCCAAGGTGGGCTGAGGTATTGTCTACTTGCTAAAGAATCTTGCCTCTTGAACTTCCTGGGTGTTAAAATGCAATTTTATCTTTAAGATGGAATTTTTCCTGCCTTTTACCATGCCGTCTACAGCTGGGTCTGCATGCCAAGTTAGTGGCTCAGTTTGCAGAATCACCTTGTCAGGTCTGAAGGAGGAAAGACAGCACATAGGCCTGGGCCTTTTAGCATGCTAAAGTGAATCCTACACATGGTTACAAATGATTAGCATAATAAAACATGTGCACTCTTCTTTATCTGGGGAATATTAACTGATCTCACTGAAGAATGATTCTAGAGCTCAATGTTTAACACATAGTTTTAGTGGGGGGGCATTTCCTTGCATGCAATTACATTGCTCTGACTGCAAATATTCTGCCCTGCCCCCTCCGGAGGCCCTCACCCTATTCTGACTACATCTATGGTCCTGGTCTCACTAAGATACTGAACATGAACAAATGCACATGAAGGTGGCTTCTGGTTTCCCTTAGTTGATTTGCCTGTATTTGTTCCCATACGTTCATTCCTTCCCTCATTCATTCAACAAATATATGCTGAGCAGCCTCTATGTGCCAAACACTGTTCTAGATGTACCTATTCTGGATGCAGTCTTAAAATAAGTTTTAGTATCAGTAGAATAAGAAAAAATATTTTGTTGAAAAATTTGCCACTGCTCAGCCCTTCAGACACAACCACCTCCTTCATAGCCTTCAGCCAAGGAATAACCTATATGTCTGTATCGACTACACTTCAATAATCTTTCTGCAGATCCCGATCCCTGCAAACACAAGGCAAAATGGACAATAAAGGAAGTGCTCTTTCTCAAAGACACAATTATATCTGAAGCTGTTTGTTGCAGTGTGATTTTCTAAGAGCAAGATATGTAAAAAGTGAGTACTTTTATATAGTAAAAAATATTTTCAAATAATAATGATAAATTCTAACACATTATGAAAAACATTTAAGACATGCAAATATGGCAATGGTTAGGATGCATTGATACTAGGTGGTAAATATTACATTACCTTCTATACTGCTAAATGGGCAATGTAGTTCAGAATAAAAAGGAGAAAAGAATAACTAATGAGCTGAAAGGCAGATGCAGTCTTCTAATGTTCTACTGTCCAGAAAATTCACTCTACAATTCCCACCCTCGCTGTGACTACTATTTTAATTCAGGCCTTCCTTCCCAGGTTTTGCCTGGATTACTGAAGCAGGCCCTTTATTCACTCATGCATCCAACAAAAATGGGTTAGGCCCTAGAGATACAGAAAGGAAAGACGTGTACCAGCCCCAAATTGCTAAGTCTAGGTTCTAGACATTACTTCTTAATTAGTCTCCAGCCTCTGGTCACTTTCTGCCTCTAGCAGTAATCTTTCTAAAATAGAACTTTCATCATGTTTAAAATCCTTTAGAGGTTAGCCTTTGCTTCTGGTAGAGGGCAGAGTCCTTAGTGTAATGCACAGCATCCTTCTCATGAGATTCCCATTTGCTTCTCCAGTTATCTCTGTTCCCACTGTTCTCCATCCCAATCTAAGTACCACCTCGGATGAACCTCATCACATTCCATGAATGCAAAGCACCTCGCTTACTCCCCTGTAGCTCAGCTCCAGGATTCATCTCAGGCTGGGTTTTCTAGGAAGCTTCCCTCCCTCCCTCCCAGCTTGGGTGGGTTGCCCCCTCTAGATATTCTCATCAGTAAGTCAGTCCTCACCAATGACATTACTCCACTGCATTTGTCTATGAGTCAATGATCATCTTTGGGACAGGGATAGTGCTCCTTACTTGAGACAGTCTAGTGGCTATACACAAGAATTTTAGAGTCAAAGAGCTTCGGTTTGTATCCCAATCACACTGTTTGGTTTCTAAAAGATAATTGAGTTACTATGTGTGATTAAATGGGATAATACAAGGGCAACAGTTGGCACATGGTGATCACTCAATGCACTGGAGCAATTAACTATTTCTATTACTTTTTAATCTCTTTATCTACACAGTGCCTGAAAAGTATTCAGTGACCAATGGATGCAGGAAAACATGAGCAAAAGAATAGTAGCATCCTGATTTAGGATTGATTGCTTTGGATACAGACATTTTAGCTGATGGCTTTGTGTTCTGAAAAATACCTGGAAGGTCATCCCAGAGAGAAGGAGCCATGGAATAGAGAAAGGCTGTAAGAAGAGGAGGCCAGGAAGATCAAAGGAAAGGGATACTGGAGGGAGATTCACATGTTGGGGCAGAGAGAAAAAGACAAAAAGGGAGAGGATAATTGGAAGGTAAATTACACTACTACCACTTGGTAATTATAGTGGTGCCATTTCCTGTTTAGAGTAGAAATCTGTGGAACTAGGTTCTACAACACCGTATCCCCCTGGTTTTCCAGAAGATGTCTTTCTTAGCCCCGACCAAGTTGATAGGTTTGAGGTAGGTGAATGGCACAAGCAGGGTCAGTGGGCCCAAAGTTGTAGTATGTGACACCCGTGACGATGTGGATCACTGCATATGCAGATTGGAGAAGTAGAAGGCCACCATTGTGGGAGGAACAAGAGGACAGTGAGGGAGCCATGGTGCTCAAGGAACTTTTTCTCATTGTTTCTGAGACTCAGATGTGCCTATGAGCTCTGTTATTTGGACAGTCTGTGTAAAAAATAACCTCGTATCCTTCCTTTGACTTTTTTTTTGCTTATACTAGTGCAATTTGGATTTCTCTCACATGCATTCAAAAGAGTCCTAACTACACTCTATCTGGCTCCATTTCCCACTGTAGGCCTCTATGCCCTTCCGTTCTACTCACTCTGAACTACTAAAAATACCCTAAAAGAAGTACTCATGCCTTCTCACATGCTTTTGCCTTCTTCTAAAATGCTATTTCAGTGCAGAATTATTTTTCTGCAAATCCATGTTGTGCTGTGAATTTCTCTATTGTTTTTCTCATTCAGCTCTGTATTATTGTTATTTACATGTCTCTCCCACAGATTTCATTTCCCTGTGAAAGGCTCTTGTGCCTCTGTTTTAGCACTTAACTGGGCTCAGTAAAGGTTTGCGGAATGTGTAATTCAAGTGAGATGGTATCTTAAAAGAATTCGTCATTAGTGTCTCTCTGAGGCTGCAGGGTGAAGTCTGCTTTCTTGTGTTATTTGTTCTTGTAATTGATGTTTCCTTTTTTTGTATTAATGCTCTATTTTTTCCAATTTGTCTTCACTCTTATCCTGTCTTGGTCAACACTTTTCATTATAAAAATTTTCCATCTCAGAGCCAGATGATCCATTTACTAATGTAACACTTCATCTGGATAATGTGATTTTGTCTGCATCTCTTGTTTGTCTTGTTATTATCAGACCTTCCATTTACACTGTTCAGGGTGTTTTTTTTTAAGATACAATCAACCTGAACATTTATTTATTTTAACCTAAATATATGTAAAGTCAATATATAGATTCTTTTGTATTGCAGTAAGTTTTATTTCTTCTTGCTTTGTATTTTATGTCATAAAAGCTGAGGGTAGGAGGTTGAGAAAAGAGAATAACCCACACAATAATCATATATTAGCTCAGTAGAGCAGTTTACAATCAATAAAGATATAATAATCTCATTATACAAAGTTCCACTAAAGATCAATCATAAATCTTGGGCAAAGGGGACCAAAATGTAATTCAGACATACTTGTTAGGATTTTGAAAGTGGAAGAGACTTAGGTATCAGATAGAACTGAGTTCAAATCTCAGTTACCTTACTTACTAGCTTGATGACATCACACAACTGATTATTCATCATCATACATTCAGTCCTGAAGCAAGGTTTCAAGTACCTGAGATAGGTTAAGTATGTTAATAGTTTCAACTATATAAAAAATTAAATTTCTATATAAAAAATCCCCATTAATGACTAAATATGGGAAATTTGGAATTTTTATATGGTAACATATTTGGATATATATTTTATTTTGAATTGCATTAATATGTTAAAAATATATTCACTTATCCTAACATATTAAAAATATACATAACTGATTATATATTACAAATTAATAAGAAATAGATGAAGTCCTAGACAGAAAAATGGGCAGATAACATGAATAAACAATTCACAAAATAAACATACAAATTATCAACAAACCTTTGAAAAATAATAAGTTGACTAAAAAAAGAGGTATATGAGTTAAAAATTAGGAAAATACAAAATGTTTTACAATAATTCATTATAAAAGAAAACTACATATTAACTTACCAGAAGTTAGAAAACAGTTAACGACATCAAATGAGGAGAGCATAGGAATTCTTACACATCAGTCGGGGAGAGTAACAACTTTTCTGGAGCCTAGTTTGGGATTAAAGCCTTTATGCTTTTGACCTAAATTTCACATCTATGGGCTAGTGCTAAAGAAATAATTTGAACAAGCATACAACAATGCAGTGTTTTGTTTTGTTTTGTTTTGTTTTGTTTTGCTTTTTATGCAGAAAATTAGGAAAAGTCTAAACGATCAGCCATAAGAAAAGATGAAGACGGGAGATAATATTTAACACATCTATGTAATGGAATAGTGCTCAGCCAAGGAGAGTGTTTCTCAGCGTGAAAGTGTATGGAGCTAGAAAAACATTTAGTAGAAAAGAAGTTACGAAATGTGGAATCAGAAGAAACAAGAAGTGTAGACAGGGTGATGTTAGAACACTGGCCAGTGGTGTTTCTCCAGTGTTGTGATAGTAAGTGTCATGGGTGATTACGGTTAGAATGAAATCTTTGCCTTTTTTTGTGTTTTCCAAATTTTCCCCGTTAAACTTCCTGCAGGTGGAACCCCACCACGCCTTGTCCCCTCAGTTTCTGCAGTTTCTAACAGCAGGTGTTGAAAGCATTGACACCTATCGGCTAAGCCTTAACCTCTGGGGGTGGAGTCCTGAGATAAATCCTCTAACCCTCTGTCCCTAAGGAGGACAGTGCTGAAATGCATTTCTAGGGTCCCTCAGGAGGTGACCCCTGGCTGTTCACAGAGGTGAGCAGATCATGGTCAAGCCCAGGACCCAGCGCAGAAACAGATTTTTTGCATCAGTCTTTTCTCCTGTTTTGTTCTTCCCAGCTTCCCCCTCACCTCCCAAATAACCTTTCTGCGTGCAAACAAACTTTGTCTCAGGCTTTGCCTTGGGGCACACAGATTAAGGAATGCATATATTAATTCTATTAAAATAAGATACGATAATTCTAAAGGCATTCACTATCATTTTAATACAATAATTAAAGCCTCAGTGTTTCAGAGCACGTGGATAACAATGCTTCCAGCATGAGAGATTTTTTTTTTTTGTAGGACTTCTAGGCTCCTGAAGTCACAGGGGAATTTGGTGTCGCCTGTTATGCCAGCTCAATACAACAGTTTCCCCTTAACTGTTTTCTAACTATTCCTTAGATTTTATGGGAAATAGATCTACACATTTTCTATAATTGGTGTGGGGATTGTTGAACAAGTGACACCTGTTGCTACATGCAAGGAAAGAGTCTCACTGCCTGGAGAAAGGCAGAGAGCACGAGCATGCCTGCTACCAGAGGTAGCAGCCCAGGATGTCAACCGGCTGAAGAGTTTGCAGGTGTCAGGGTGGCCCTGAAAGGCCCCCTGCTCAGGCATGGGATGGAACAATGCTTTACTCACATAGCAAGAGACAGGTTAGCTTCAACAGGATGTCAGTCCCCCATGGCCCCCAGTTCTCACCCCATAGCCAGTGCTGGGAGATGGTCTCCACACACCCCTCTTATGCTGCAGGTAAAGGACTCCATTCCCTCCATGCTGAGAATAGATAAAAGTGGGGCTGGCTCAGCGCCACACGATGCACACATACAGGCGGACCAAAGAAGTACATATCAAGTCCAGAACAAGGAAAAAATATTGCCAAAGACACACGCCTAGCACAGGCTGTGAGGGCTCTTTATCTTTTAGAAATGTTCTGGGCTCAAGGCATATGTGTATGCAACCACACAGGGGCAGAAAGACTGAGAGCATGTGACTGTCTTTCCCAACAGGGATTCTGTGCCTTAAGATGTGGTATTAATAGGTAGCAATCCCACAGCAGCCATGGAATAAAACTGGCCTCTGTTCTGTAGATTCTGTCCAGGTGAACCTTTTTGTGCAGGTCAGTGGAGTTGTTTCTGTTTTACAAGAACACCTGTCTTTAAGGGATTGACAAATTCTATTATTTTTCTAATTACCTCCCTCTTTTTCGCAAACTGCAATAACTAATTCAGTGGTGCTCAGAAGAGCCACCGAAATCTGCCATTAAAATTGATTGATAGCAGTCATTTCCCATGTCCCAGGGAAAATTAAGTTCATAGATATAATCTTATATATTTTAAGTATTTATTCCATAGCTTTGGCCTAAACCTTTGCACTGGGTCTCACCGGTCTCTACCAGAATATAATCTACAGTTATATCTGATTTAGTACAGTCAATTTATGTATTTTGTAATATAAACTTGATTATCTAGTGGTGTTCTTCAAAAATCCTATTCCTTTGGGTGGCTATGCCTCCCGAAATTGTTGGAAACACTATCCTTGAGAAGCAAATTCTAGCTGTTGTTCATTCTATTTAGCTTCCCAAACATCTCTGTGAGTGTTTTAGGAGGCTTGCCCCAATAAAATCAAAGTGGTGAGAAAATTAACATCTGGCCAAGATTTCTCGAAAGTCTTTTGATTTTGTTCCCTCTGATTGCCTCCAGAAGGAGCTCTAGAAGTCCTAGGGAGGCTCTGGCATTCTAATACAGCCCCACACCTTCCACAGTCAAACCTCTGATTCTAGTTGTAATGGCCTTATTCATAACCAGGTAATCATTAGAGGTAATAATGCCATAATACAGTGCAAAAGTGAAAGTGACCTCTGCAGTAAAAACTTGCTCTAAGGGTGGACTGATGCCTTTTGGGTAAGAGGTTGCCTGTCCTAAGAAGCCTTAGTTCATGCAGAAGTGATGCAGTGCAGGACCTGAAAATCCCAGAGGAATATGCAAGGCAGGAATTGTGCAATTGAACGAGTTGCGTGGAGAGGTGTTCTACAAGACAGCGGGATCACCACTGGTGTATCTAGGGGGGTGTGAAACAAGCAGGGTGGCAAGGGGACTGTTGGTGGTAAATTCTCTAAGTGCTTCGGGGATTTGAGCTTTAGAAGGGTCTTACAAGCTTTCCATTAGAGCCAGAGCCCTTCTTTAAATCAAGTCCCAGGAGAAGGTCCAACCAGAGTTGTTCTATTGGAATTGAGAGGGAAGCCCCAGTGATAGTTTCTTTTATGTGTCAACTTGACCACAGAGTCTCCAGATATTTGTTTAAACATGATTTCTGGGTGTACCCATGAAGATACTTCTGGGTGAGATTGACATTTGAATCAGTAGACTGACTAAAGCAAATTGCTCTCCCCACCATGCGTGGCCCTCATCTAACCTACTGAAGGCCTGAATAGAACCAAAAGGTAGAGTAAGGGAGAATTTTTTTCTCTCTGCCTGTCTTCACACTGAAGGCAAGCTGCCTTCTGCTACCTTCAGACTCAGACTGAGACTGAAGCTCTACATTGGCTTTTCTGGGTATCCAGCTTGCTGACTGCCAACTGGGGGCATCCTAGCCCCATAACCATGTGAGCTAATGCCTTATAATAAATCACTTTTCATATGGACTCTGTTTCTCTGGAGAACCCAGACAAATATATCCCCCTAATCTTTCTCCCAGTTTCCTCCCCAACTCATCCTTTCCAGGAATATCGGTGTGCTTATGCAGATTTCTGGATGGAGGCTTTAGCCAAAGAAATGTGATGAACTCCTAGAATGCATACCACTCACTCGTGTCAGAGAAGCCTCTGGCACGAGGATCACACTACGATTCACTCAACCTGGCTCATCTATCTTCCTGGATTGTCTTTGACTGTCTGTCAACCCTGGAAATTATTTACCTCCCTGGAGTTAAAACTAATCCCTAGTTTTCTTCCTTTCATTGCCACACTGCTTATTCACCTGTCAGATGGCAACTATATTTCTCTTAGCTCCAGGGAGTCTACTTGCTTTGAAACTACTGGGTAAATTATAGGGCCTGAGTATCTTAATTTCTGGGAATTCCACAGACTCCTTTTAACCATTGGAGAAATCCTATCACAGATTTTCAATTTTGTCTGCCTTTCTCATTTCTTTAAATCTGAACCTATCACTGTATAAACATAAGAAGAGAGAATGTATAAGTCCACAGCCTAATCTTCTCAATATCACTCTCCAACAATGAACCCAGGTTGATCATATCAAGTCCAAAACTAGGGTGTAGAGGGATAATTTCCCAGCTTTTTTAGTAATATCAGGGAATAGAAGATGAGGGTTGGGCCCTGTTGTCCAGCCAGAATCCCCCACATTCGAGTCACAAGATATAAGTTCCACCTACCTAATGTCTGTCTAGTCCCCTACTTTCCTCTATTTCCACTGTCAGTGCAAACACACCTCCCTCAAGGAGGAGGATCTCGACAGTTGAGGCTAGATGTCAGTCATGTGTAGCTATGATTACCCTTGAGAATTCCTCAGGAAGGTGCGTCAGTGGAGACAGACAACCTGTGTCTCAGCAACTCTAATGCAGTTTTCTCTCTAGGGTTGGTACAAATTGCTGTTTCTTCAACTGAGCACGAGATGAAGACATTGATTTGTAATTAGGGGCCATCTTAGATGAGAATATGCACATATCGGAACCCTAGAATGACATTTAGCATGGTGTCTGGGCTTGCTCTGGGACATACACCCCGCTTACCAAACAGTAGAGCCCCTGGCATTCCTCGTGGTGCTACTTTGTCTTTTCTTTCTCCAGTTCCCTCCTCTCACTTTGTCACTTAGAGCACATAATTGAATTCAAGTAAACGTGGGAAAAGACTTCACTGTGTTTATTTTAAGGTACCAATATCTCTTGTCTGACTTGCAGTGAAAGTCTTCTAAATAGACTCATCCTCCAATATTAATTGTCCTCAAACAATGCACTACACTGTAGCCAGAATGGCGGCTCAGAAAAGCAGAGATGTGAGGGACTGTGACCTACTCTTATTTCCCTGTGTAAAATCTTCCAACTGCTTTCCATTGTCCTTGGGTGAGTCTGAAGTCCCTGGCACCACACCAGAGCCCCCCATGGTATTCTGCCTATTCTTTGTGACCCTTACACTTCTCCCCTTGCCACTTCCCATGAAAGTGAATCCCTTGCACTCTCTGAAAGAGGGATACCTTCCCTTGCCTCTGGGCCTTTGCACGCGCTCTCTGCCTCTACATTTACCTAACTAACTTCTCCACCTTAACGTCTCAAATCAGATATTCTTCCTTTTGGGACCTTCCTCACACATACATAATACTGCCACTTCTCCAACTGACAAAGCCTTTAGAATTCTAACCCATGGATGGCAGCTAAAGGTCCCAGTGAAAGCAATTATTCCATATTTGTGACATTCTAAGGGAAGTGAGAGCCTTAGAAACAATTTTGTTCCATGCAACATGCTGTTGATTCATTTTCCTATAATACCATCTCATTTTCAACTCAACAACAACTCTTATTTTTATTACAACATCAATAAGAACAAATACTGATGTTTGCAATGTATATATTAGGGCTTTTTCTAAGATACCTATATTTACATATAATAAATAGATTCATATTTACACATATATACTTATATGTATGTGTATATCTTTACTCTTTAATATGCCCAGAATTGCTAGTACATTCTCATGTCACAGAGACTAATTAACTTGCCTGGTGTAGACAGAGAAAACACACATGCTGCTTCTAAGCAATTCCAATACCGTCAGTCTTTCTCCTGGTGTTAGAACAAACTGGAAAAACCAGGATCTAAGCCCAAGAAGTCTGATTCAGGAGCCTACCTATCCAGTGTGCACTCCACTTCTGTCTGGGTTGGATTAACTACTGGTACAGACTTCAGTTCGCCATTCTTTCCAATTGACAGTTACCCATTCTGCGGCTCAGTGGAAGTTCATGCTGCCTGGAACAAAGAAAGTATTTCCTTTTAAAAAGCCTTACCCTTGGTCCTTGTTGAGACCCGCTGCGTCGGGCTAACTTGGACCCCAGCTAGCTGGTTCCTGAATAAATTCCTCTTGCTTATTGCATCAAGAGACGCCTTTCGTGAGTGATTTGGGGCGGCGTCCTCCTCTGGGAAAATCCAACATTTGGGGGCTCGTCCGGGATCATGCGCTCACTCCGCTTCACTCCCGAAGTCGCTCTTGGAGGAAGAGGCGGAGCCAAGATGGCGGCGTGAGTAGAGCAGTGGAAATCTCCTCCCAAAAACACATAGAGCTATGAAAATATAATAAAGAAAAACCTTCCTAAAATAGAGACCACAGGACACAGGACAACATCCAGACCACATCCACACCTGCAAGAACCCAGCGCCTTGTGAAGGGGGTAAGATACAAGCCCCAGCCCGGCGGGACCCGAGCGCCCCTCCCCCCGGCTCCCGGCGGGTGGAGAGAAACCGGAGCGGTTTTTTTTTTGGCGAGCGCTTTTTGGAAGCCTTAGAGGGACGGGCCCCCGTTGCTGGGGAGGCAGGGTGGCGGGACCGGTGAGGAGGTGCCTGGGAACGGCGCCGGAGGACAAAGAACATCCCGCGTTTCTCCCTGCGAGACCTGGGGGCGGGTGCCTGAGACCGGTGCCTGAGGACGGAGGAGGTCGCGCGTTTTTCCCCCTTTTTTTTTTTTCTCTTTTGGGCGAGCGCTTTTTGGAAGCCTTGAAGGGACGGGGACCCCAGTGCTAGGGAGGCACGGTGGCGGGACTGGTGAGTGGGTGGCTGGGACCGGCGCCTGAGGACAAAGAATATCCCCCGTTTTTCCCTGCGGGACCGGTGGGCGGGTGCCTGAGACCGGCACTTGAGGACAGAGGAAATCGCGCGTTTTTCCCCTTTTTTTTTTTCTCTCTTTTCTGCGAGTGCTTTTTGGAAGCCTAAAAGGGACAGGGACCCCGGTGCTAGGGAGGCAGGGCGGCGGGACTGGTGAGCGGGTGCCTGGGACCGGCACCTGAGGACAAAGAATATCCCGCATTTTTCCCTGTGGGACCGGTGGGTGGGTGCCTGAGACCAGCACCTGAGGACGGAAGAAATCGCGCGTTTTTCCCCTTTTTTTTCTCTCTTTTTGCCGAGTGCTTTTTGGAAGCCTTGAAGGGACAGGGACCCCGGTGCTAGGGAGGCAGGGCGGCGGGACTGGTGAGCGGGTGCGTGGGACCAGTGCCTGAGGACAAAGAATATTGAGCGTTCCTTCCCTGCGGGACTGGTGGGTGGGTGCTTTTTGGAAGCCTTGAAAGGACAGGGACCCTGGTGCTAGGGAGACAGGGCAGCAGGACCAGTGAGCGGGTGCCTGGGACCGGCACCTGAGGACAAAAACAAAAAAACAAAAAAAATCGCTTGTTTTTTCCTTTTTTTTTTCCTTTTTTTTTTTTTCTCTTTCCTTCTGTTCCCTCTCTCATTGTTGCTGTTGTTGTTTTGGTTTGGAGAGTGCTTTTTGGAAATCTTAAAGGGGCAGGACAGGTCACTTAGACCAGAAGCAGGGAATCTGGGGATCTCTGGGCACTCTAACCCCCTGGGCAGCAGGGAGCACAGAGGCCCCTTACGGAGATAAATAGTCTCCTGGCTGCTCCCCCTCCAACGGGGCTCCACCATTTTGGAGGAACAGCCCCAGCCAGGCCAAGCCCACAGCAACAGCGGAGATAAACCCCAAAGCAACTGGGCAGGAAGCAGAAGCCCTGTCTGCGCACAGCTGCCCAGCACAAGCCACTAGAGGTCGCTATTCTCCCAGGAAAAGGCTACAAACCAACAAGAAGGGAAGCTCTTCCAGCGGTCACTTGTACCAGCTCTGCAAACTATCTCTATCACCATGAAAAGGCAAAACTACAGGCAGACAAAGATCACAGAGACAACACCTGAGAAGGAGACAGACCTAACTAGTCCTCCTGAAAAAGAATTCAAAATAAAAATCATGAACATGCTGACAGAGATGCAGAAAAAAATGCAAGAGCAATGGGATGAGATGCAGAGAAAAATGCAAGAGCAGTGGGATGAGATGCAGAGAAAAATGCAAGAGCAGTGGGATGAAGTCCGGAAGGAGATCACAGATGTCAGGAAAGAGATCACAGAAGTGAAACAATCCCTGGAAGGATTTATAAGCAGAATGGATAAGATGCAAGAGGCCATTGAAGGAATAGAAGCCAGAGAACAGGAACGTATAGAAGCTGACAGAGAGAGAGATAAAAGGATCTCCAGGAATGAAACAACACTAAGAGAAATATGTGACCAATACAAAAGGAAAAACATTCGTATTATAGGGATACCAGAAGAGGAAGAAAGAGGAAAAGGGATAGAAAGTGTCTTTGAAGAAATAATTGCTGAAAACTTCCCCAAACTGGGGGAGGAAATAATTGAACAGACCATGGAATTATACAGAACCCCCAACAGAAAGGATCCAAGGAGGACAACACCAAGACACATAATAATTAAAATGGCAAGGATCAAGGACAAGGAAAGAGTTTTAAAGGCAGCTAGAGAGAAAAAGGTCACCTATAAAGGAAAACCAATCAGGCTAACATCAGACTTCTCAACAGAAACCCTACAGGCCAGAAGAGAATGGCATGATATACTTAATGCAATGAAACAGAAGGGCCTTGAACCAAGGATACTGTATCCAGCACGACTATCATTTAAATATGATGGTGGGATCAAACAATTCCCAGACAAGCAAAAGCTGAGGGAATTTGCTTCCCACAAACCACCTCTACAGGGCATCCTACAGGGACTGCTCTAGATGGGAGCACCCCTAAAAAGAGCACAGAACAAAACACACAACATATGAAGAATGGAGGAGGAGGAATAAGAAGGGAGAGAAGAAAAGACTCTCCAGACAGTGTATATAACAGCTCAATAAGCGAGCTAAGTTAGGCAGTAAGATACTAAAGAAGCTAACCTTGAACCTTTGGTAACCACGAATCTAAAGCCTGCAATGGCAATAAGTACATATCTTTCAATAGTCACCCTAAATGTAAATGGACTTAATGCACCAATCAAAAGACATAGAGTAATAGAATGGATAAAAAAGCAAGACCCATCTATATGCTGCTTACAAGAAACTCACCTTAAACCCAAAGATAAGCATAGACTAAAAGTCAAGGGATGGAAAAACATATTTCAGGCAAACAACAGTGAGAAGAAAGCAGGGGTTGCAGTACTAATATCAGACAAAATAGACTTCAAAACAAAGAAAGTAACAAGAGATAAAGAAGGCCACTACATAATGATAAAGGGCTTAGTCCAACAAGAGGATATAACCATTCTAAATATATATGCACCCAATACAGGAGCACCAGCATATGTGAAGCAAATACTAACAGAACTAAAGAGGGAAATAGACTGCAATGCATTCATTGTAGGAGACTTCAACACACCACTCACCCCAAAGGATAGATCCACCGGGCAGAAAATAAGTAAAGACACACAGGCACTGAACAACACACTAGAACAGATGGACCTAATAGACATCTATAGAACTTTACATCCAAAAGCAACAGGATATACATTCTTCTCAAGTGCACATGGAACATTCTCCAGAATAGACCACATACTAGCTCACAAAAAGAGCCTCAGTAAATTCCACAATATTGAAATTCTACCAACCAATTTTTCAGACCACAAAGGTATGAAAGTAGAAATAAATTCTACAAAGAAAACAAAAAGGCTCACAAACACATGGAGGCTTAACAACATGCTACTAAATAATCAATGGATCAATGAACAAATCAAAATAGAGATCAAGGAATATATAGAAACAAATGACAACAACAACACTAAGCCCCAACTTCTGTGGGATGCAGCGAAAGCAGTCTTAAGAGGAAAGTATATAGCAATCCAGGCACACTTGAAGAAGGAAGAACAATCCCAAATGAATAGTCTAACATCACAATTATTAAAACTGGAAAAAGAAGAACAAATGAGGCCTAAAGTCAGCAGAAGGAGGGACATAATAAAGATCAGAGAAGAAATAAACAAAATTGAGAAGAATAAAACAATAGCAAAAATCAACGAAACCAAGAGCTGGTTCTTTGAGAAAATAAACAAAATAGATAAGCCTCTAGCCCAACTTATTAAGAGAAAAAGAGAGTCAACACAAATCAACATAATCAGAAATGAGAATGGAAAAATCACGACAGACTCCACAGAAATACAAAGAATTATTAAAGACTACTATGAAAACCTATATGCCAACAAGCTGGAAAACCTAGAAGAAATGGACAACTTCCTAGAAAAATACAACCTCCCAAGACTGACCAAGGAAGAAACACAAAAGTTAAACAAACCAATTACAAGCAAAGAAATTGAAACAGTAATCAAAAAACTACCCAAGAACAAAACCCCGGGGCCGGACGGATTTACCTCGGAATTTTATCAGACACACAGAGAAGACATAATACCCATTCTCCTTAAAGTGTTCCACAAAATAGAAGAAGAGGGAATACTCCCAAACTCATTCTATGAAGCCAACATCACCCTAATACCAAAACCAGGAAAAGACTCCACCAAAAAAGAAAATTACAGACCAATATCCCTGATGAATGTAGATGCAAAAATACTCAATAAAATATTAGCAAACAGAATTCAACAGTATATCAAAAGGATCATACACCATGACCAAGTGGGGTTCATCCCAGGGATGCAAGGATGGTACAACATTCGAAAATCCATCAACATCATCCACCACATCAACAAAAAGAAAGACAAAAACCACATGATCATCTCCATAGATGCTGAAAAAGCATTTGACAAAATTCAACATCCATTCATGATAAAAACTCTCAGCAAAATGGGAATAGAGGGCAAGTACCTCAACATAATAAAGGCCATATATGATAAACCCACAGCCAGCATTATACTGAACAGCGAGAAGCTGAAAGCATTTCCACTGAGATCGGGAACCAGACAGGGATGCCCACTCTCCCCACTGTTATTCAACATAGTACTGGAGGTCCTAGCCACGGCAATCAGACAAAACAAAGAAATACAAGGAATCCAGATTGGTAAAGAAGAAGTTAAACTGTCACTATTTGCAGATGATATGATACTGTACATAAAAAACCCTAAAGACTCCACTCCAAAACTACTAGAACTGATATCGGAATACAGCAAAGTTGCAGGATACAAAATCAACACACAGAAATCTGTAGCTTTCCTATACACTAACAACGAATCAATAGAAAGAGAAATCAGGAAAACAATTCCATTCACCATTGCATCAAAAAGAATAAAATACCTAGGAATAAACCTAACCAAAGAAGTGAAAGACTTATACTCTGAAAACTACAAGTCACTCTTAAGAGAAATTAAAGGGGACACTAATAAATGGAAACTCATCCCATGCTCATGGCTAGGAAGAATTAATATCGTCAAAATGGCCATCCTGCCGAAAGCAATATACAAATTTGATGCAATCCCTCTCAAATTACCAGCAACATTCTTCAATGAATTGGAACAAATAATTCAAAAATTCATATGGAAACACCAAAGACCCCGAATAGCCAAAGCAATCCTGAAAAAGAAGAATAAAGTAGGGGGGATCTCACTCCCCAACTTCAAGCTCTACTACAAAGCCATAGTAATCAAGACAATTTGGTACTGGCACAAGAACAGAGCCACAGACCAGTGGAACAGATTAGAGACCCCAGAAATTAACCCAAACATATATGGTCAATTAATATTTGATAAAGGAGCCATGGACATACAATGGCAAAATGACAGTCTCTTCAACAGATGGTGCTGGCAAAACTGGACAGCTACATGTAGGAGAATGAAACTGGACCATTGTCTAACCCCATATACAAAGGTAAACTCAAAATGGATCAAAGACCTGAATGTAAGTCACGAAACCATTAAACTCTTGGAAAAAAACATAGGCAAAAACCTCTTAGACATAAACATGAGTGATCTCTTCTTGAACATATCTCCCCGGGCAAGGAAAACAACAGCAAAAATGAGCAAGTGGGACTACATTAAGCTGAAAAGCTTCTGTACAGCGAAAGACACCATCAATAGAACAAAAAGGAACCCTACAGTATGGGAGAATATATTTGAAAATGACAGATCTGATAAAGGCTTGACGTCCAGAATATATAAAGAGCTCACACGCCTCAACAAACAAAAAACAAATAACCCAATTAAAAAATGGGCAGAGGAACTGAACAGACAGTTCTCCAAAAAAGAAATACAGATGGCCAAGAGACACATGAAAAGATGCTCCACATCGCTAATTATCAGAGAAATGCAAATTAAAACTACAATGAGGTATCACCTCACACCAGTAAGGATAGCTGCCATCCAAAAGACAAACAACAACAAATGTTGGCGAGGCTGTGGAGAAAGGGGAACCCTCCTACACTGCTGGTGGGAATGTAAATTAGTTCAACCATTGTGGAAAGCAGTATGGAGGTGCATCAAAATGCTCAAAACAGACCTACCATTTGACCCAGGAATTCCACTCCTAGGAATTTACCCTAAGAACGCAGCAATCAAGTTTGAGAAAGACAGATGCACTCCTATGTTTATTGCAGCACTATTTACAATAGCCAAGAATTGGAAGCAACCTAAATGTCCATCTGTAGATGAATGGATAAAGAAGATGTGGTACATATACACAATGGAATACTACTCAGCCATAAGAAGTGGAAAAATCCAACCATTTGCAGCAACATGGATGGAGCTGGAGAGTATTATGCTCAGTGAAATAAGCCAAGCGGAGAAAGAGAAATACCAAATGATTTCACTCATCTGAGGAGTATAGGAACAAAGGAAAAACTGAAGGAACAAAACAGCAGCAGAATTACAGAACCCAAAAATGGACTAACAGGTACCAAAGGGAAAGGAACTGGGGAGGATGGGTGGGCAGGGAGGGATAAGGGAGGGGAAGAAGAAAGGGGGTATTAAGATTAGCATGCATGGGGGGGAGGGAGAAAGGGGAGGGTGGGCTGCACAACACAGAGAGGACAAGTAGTGACTCTACCACATTTTGCTAAGCTGATGGACAGTAACCGTAATGGGGTTGTTAGGGGGGACCTGATATAGGGGAGAGCATAGTAAACATAGTATTCTTCATGTAAGGGTAGATTAAAAATTTAAAAAAAAAAAAAAAAAAGAAAGAAAGAAAGAAAGAAAAGGGGATTACTCGTTAACAGGATAAAACTATTGGTAAATCAAAGATCAACGCATGCTTTAAATATCCTTAATGTTGATCACTTAAAGGGTGTCAGATGATCAGCTATGGAGGTACTCTTTTCTGATAATATTCCTTTCTCTTAATTAAAAAAAAAAAAAAAAAAAAGCAGTTACTGTGTGCTGACCTCCAATGAGTTCTGCACAGTGGTATAGAGGGCATATCAAAGTGTGGGCAAAGGGTCTGTTTGTTTCTACGCAGAAGATCAAGGCCTAGCTTGGATACCCAGAAAATGAAATAAGATACGATATGAGGAGGAGCTTCCGGCATCAGCACTCTCTGGAGGACTCGTGCCGGGGGATGATCATCAAAAAGCCTCCCCAGGGATCCGGACGATGCTGCGGTTGTGGCTGCATCCAGCCCACCGTCTCCTGGACTTGCCATAAGAAGGAGGAGGGAGATGTCTAGGCTGGCATGTGCATACAGTGAGACAACGAATTTGACTGGATCTGTACTGTTGGAACTCAACCAGGAGTTGGGAGGGGTGCAAGTTGTAGCACCCCAAAATCTCATGACTATAGACTATCTATGGTTAAAAGAACATATGGGATGTGAACAGATCCCAGAAATGGGCTGCTTTAATTTGTCTGATGGTTCAAGTACAGTTGGAAAATATCCATCATATTATAGATAAATTTTCACAAATGCCTAGGGTGCCTAAATGGTTTTCTTGGCTTCACTGGAGATGGATGGTAATTATAGATTTGCTTTGTTTATGTCACCGTATTCCTATTATGTTAATATGTGTGTGCAAATTAGTTAGTAGTTTAAAACCTATACATACTTAAGGTACTATACAAGAAGATATGTCAAAGAAATAATCAATCCTCCCAAGTTTCCTTCATATGCTACATCTATAGCTTTTCTTCTTCCTTCCTAATTACAAACCTTAAATAGAATTCGTGCCTCATATCGAATTTACCGAGTATCATAATTCCTCCAGGTGGTAAAGATACCTCGAGACAAGTGCTGGGCATAGAAGCCACAGGGCATAAATCTGCAAAGAAGTAAAAAGCTAACCTTTGCAAACAATATGGCTTCTCTCTCACTTACCAACTTTACATTTCCCTGTATGGCCCCGGAAGATGACTGGTTAGCCAGAGACGGGTAAGATTCCTCAAGGGAGGAACAACCTAAGACAGGCACAGTCGCAGGGGGGCCATCAGGTGAGAATTTGGGGATCAACAGAGGTGAGGCTCAGAACCTCACCCCCCCTGCTTTGAGAGAAATCTTCTGCATCCGTGGATGTCTTGCTGCCCTTGTCTAGCCTGGATTAATACTTAGTCCATAGGCACACACCTGATCATCTGATCATCTACATTTGCCTTCTTACAGCACTAAACTATGTTTTCTACCTTTATCTTGCATCTACCTACCACTTCAGCATTTTATTAAAAATAAAAATAATAATAATAATAGGAGAAATGTGGGATCAACATATAAATCAAGTACAAAAATCAAATGAATATTCATATTTGACCTGATGGTTTATAGGTCATATTGCATGATCAAAACCGAAAGTTTCTGTGATGAATGCCCTTGTACTGTTCACCATGTAAGAATTTATTCACTCTGTAAGAATTCGTTCACCATGTAAGAACTTGTTCGTTATGCTTCAGAAGATTGGAGACTGACGAGAATTAGGCTTGAGATGGATTAATGATTGTACATTGAGCATTGACCCCCCTATACTGAATTTTATTGTTGTTAACAACCATTTGATCAATAAATATGAGAGATGCCCTCTCAAAAAAAAAAAAATAAATAAAAAAAAAATAAAAAATAAAATAAAAAAAAAAAAAAAAAAATTAAAAAAAAAAAAAAAAAAAAAAAAAAAACCTTACCCTTAAAAGACTTATTATACAAGCGTGAATAAATCGTTCCGCGTGCTCTCTCCCCCACCATGATCGTTTACCATAACCAGGGGCCCTTTTTCCCTAACAGTCTCTCTTTTAAAAAACTGTTGAATTCCTCCCACAAACCATGCTGAACATTGCCCTGGACTCCCCTGATCCAGGCATTATGCTATTTGTATTCATTAAAACTGATTAAGGTTTTCTTCGTATTTATCACCAGTTTGACTTTCATTGCTGAGGCTTACTCTGCTATCAGCAGGATTCTTGGTCTCCTTTGGAAGTTTTCAAAGTGAGAAGCCAAAAGCACACATGAATTCTGGCAGCCAGAAAGTCCCTAATTTAGTGTGTGGCTTCCATCGAAGATGAGAGGAGCTGTATTTTAGGATAAAACAATTAGATAAGCCTGAATTAAATAAACCTTAGTGTGCTCATCACATTCTTTTCTTGGATTCATGTGCAATGTAAATGTACTTGACATGATTCAATTACATCTTAAATTCCTCGTTGCCAAAGCTAATCAGGTAATAAAAGTATAATACAGAAGTCATATTTACAAAAGTTGGGTAGCGTCATTGACCCTGGAAAGGGCATCTTACCTCTAATTGTGCATTATGGACAATGTGGCCCTTACGAATCATCAAGATAATCATTAAAAGTGCTAAAATAAGATGATGAGTTCAAGGAAAGGTAGGGACTCTCCATTAAGTTTTATTAACATTGAAGGAAGCATGACTCCAACCTCAGGGCCTCTACCTAACGGTGTTCACCAAATGCCTCCGATCCCTTGCACATCTGAACAATTTCATTGGAGAGAATGGTGCCAGGCATCCCTCTCAGGATTTTTCTGTTGCAGTCAGTAGAAGATATTAGCTTAAGAAGCATGTATGTATATTCATGGGCTTTTCAATTTCACACCTCTGCAAACTGCCCGCATTGGCTGGAAACAATGGGTGCCATGTGACGTTTGAGATGTGCTTCCCATTTGCAAGGACACACTGCTGCTACTTACAAGGATGTCTTGCAGGCTCTTTCTTTTCACCACTCTGCCACCCAACAGGCCTCAAGGGAAAGAGAAATCTGGCAGCAAACTGTCACCTTCTGGAGTCTGTCTAATGCTATACTTAGGTTTGTGTATAAAGAAAGACATTTTATTGCTTTACTCAGAAGTGTGGTCTGCCTATGGCTTGTACTTCTTCACTAGAGGAAACTATTTTTTTCTTCCTATTATTCTTCCTATGACCTTAGATTCAAAGGGAATAAAGTTCTATAGTTTGGAACAGTAAATCCTTCTCAGCTTTCAAACTTGGTTGAAATTCTACCTCTCTATCCCCTAAGCATTTATTATGAACTCCTGTTGACCTGCCACTGTCTGTATTCTATTAGATCCTTATTCACTTTTCAGGTGTTTGTTTCTTATCTCTCCAACTAGACCATGAGCTCCTTGAAGGCAAAGACTATCTTAACACTGTTACGCATCCGCACAGTCCCTAAGCACAGCACCATACACATCACAGGCGTCTGGTTACTTCCTTTGATGGCTTAATTTATCAGGAAGAGCCACTGACTGATAATTAATCTAAGCTTGTAATTAGAGCTACTGGTCTTAGATCAGGTGGATGTGCATATGACTTACCTAGGGATCTTATTAAGAAGTTTCTGATCCCTAGAACTGTGCTGCTGCCAGAATGCAACATTTCTAACTCCCAGGGGATGCCAATGCTGTTGCTTTGTGGCTCCCACTTTGAGTAGCAAGATCTTAGCCATGAAGAAAATGAGACATGAATAAATCGTTCAGCAATCATTTCTTTGCTTTCTATGCTTTTGCAGAGCCACATGTAGATCACACTTTTGGTTGATGTGAATCTCATCATTTAAGAGACTTTTTGAAGTATTCAATAACCAATTAAAGGTCTTCTATACAATAATAACAGCTAGTGTGGCAGGGTAATTCACTGGGGTTCTAATTTCCATCTGTCTCCCCCTTGTTTCTCAGCAGATTCTGAGCAGGTAGTCAAGCCCATTCATATTCTTTGCTTCAGAGACTCAAGAGGCAGGGGGTGGGGGAGCAAGGACTGCCACAAGACAACCTTTCTTCTTGTCTCTTTCAACTGAGTGATTGAAAAGATCATCCTAGGCCTTCTCTGGGGAGGGGAAGGGAGAAAGAAAGAGGAACAGGATGAAAACTTGTCCCCAGGCCTGGGAAGGAGAGGAAAATTAATGTAGGTCATAAATGTAAGGTCTGCTTGGGCAGTGTGGCAAGAGGGCTGCAAGGCGAGCAGGCCACCAGGTACGGGGCTCCCACCCTGCCAGGGGCCTGTGCATGGGAGCCTCAGATTTCTGGGAACAGGTGGGCTCCAGAAGTGGGCCTCGCCGCCGCAGTCGGAGCAGACTGGAGCCTGGAATGGTCTTCGGTGCTTTGGTTCCACACAAGTACCCCCTCCCCCAACAACCCCACAAACACCAAACTCATTAGTTCAACATTTTTTTAGAAGGGAAGTGGAGTCACAATAACGTTTGGGAATACATTTCATGTCCACCTAGCAGGAGTTTGGAACTGGGTTTAATGTGATTTTAAAGAAGTCAGCCTAGGAAATATTTCTTGCTTCACCAAGTGTGTGAAGTAAGCTTCACAGCTGATGAAACATCATCTATCGAGTGACAATTTAAAGATGAAGTCAGATCATGTCACCTCTCACCCTCCCAACACACACACACACTTTCCCCAGCTCCCAATTCTCCAGTGGTTTCCTGTTCCACTTAGAAAAAAGCCCAGACCCCTTTGTGTGAGCCACACACTCAGCGCTTTACATGTGCACCATCCGGGAGGTATCCACCGGCCACATTCGGCAACTGCATGTGGCTGGTTTGAATTGAGATGTGTTGTGAGTGCAAAATGCCCACCAGGTTTCAAAGATTTAGTAAAAAAGGAAGAAAAAAGAGTGTATGTTTCTGGTTAATCTTTCTTATAATGATTATGTATTAAAATGATGTATTGGATATATTGGGTTAATATAAGGTAGCTACTAGAAGAGTAGATATTCCATGTGCAGCTTGCATTTTACTTCAGTTGGACCTCCCTGTTGTCTAGGAACGGCCCTCACCAGGCTTCACCTCCTCCCACTCCCTCTGCAGCATCCCAGCCTCATGGAGCCCTGGGGTCCTCCGGGCTGCAAGGCACCTGCTCTCAAAGGTCAGCTGTCTGTCCCCCAGATTACTGCTTGCTTTTCCCCTCTTTTCATTCAGTTAAGACTCTATTCGAATGTCATCTCTTCAGAGAGGCATTTCCTCACCACACTGTCTAAACCGCTCCCATCTGTCTCTGTCCCTGGACCTGATTCTTTTTTCACATGGTGCCAGATTACCCGTGTTGATTACCTGCCTCGCCTCACTAGGACGTGAATGCCTTTCTTGTCTGTTTCCTTCACTGACGCACTCTCATCCTGGGGTGTGTTGTCACTCATCAAGAGCCTGGCATGTAGCGAGCACATGACAGAAGTTTATTAAATAGATAGAATTTGGGGGATTAGGTTAAGTGATTATTCAAAATGAGCTCTTGCTCTAAATGAGTCCTTTGGCCGAGACCTTTGTGTTCTTTTTGGATTTAATTCTCACAGTAGGTCCATAAATAAATAGCACTATGATCCTAATTTTGCACAGGAGAAAATTGAGGCTCAGAAAAGTTCATTTTAAAGAAAGCTTAGTGAGTCCCAAACACTTTACATAGACTTGTTTACTTAATCCCAAGCGGAGAGCACTACCATGCCTGCTTTTACAGGCGAGGAAACTGAGGCACAGGCGGTCACGTAACTTGTCTAAGGTCTTGTAGCAGCAAGTGGTGGGGCTCGGAGATAAAGCCAGAAGGGCCTGACCCCAGAATTGGGGCTCTCCTGCCTCTGGGCCAGGTTCACACATCAGCCAGTCTGACTTCACCCCTGCTCTCAACCGCATAATGGACCGACTGTAACATCTCCTCTCAGTCAGAGAGGCTCCTCTCCTGGCCCATCCACCCGTGCTTGCCTCCGCCTGCGTTCTAGTTCTACTATCTAAATATGCTATCTACAAAACCAAGACACGCCATTAGGCACTTGAGACTGTTTGCTCTCCTGCACTTCCTCCTCTTCACAGGAAATCCACTAGTTTTTGCTCCATTCTCCGAAATCCACTAGTTTGCTCCATTCTCCGCCTAAGACTTCACAGGCACTGGTCTTGGTCCTGAGGCTCCTACCAGACAACTCTCTCCCCAGTGTTTGCTTCTCTTCCTTTCTTTCAATTCCTACTGCCACCCACCTCTCGATGTGCAGATCTGGACTTTGGGAATAATGTGTTAATTTTTCTGCTTGTTGTCACTCTCTTCTCCTAAACTTATTCTGATGAATGATGGACATTTTTAAAAAATACAACACTTCATTCCTGTCTTCTTAAAAAGTTTTTGAAATGCATTCCTTACCGCCTAAAGGAAAAAGTCCTTTGAAGTTCATGCGTTCAATGTCATTCACTGTCTTTCTCAGTTAGGGCAGAACTGTTTTTCAAGCCTTATCTCCTACCACCACCACATCTGACCTTCTACATTCTGGCTGCTTTACAAACTGTCAGGAAAACATCCTCTCCATGTTCCCACCTTTGCGCTTTTATTATTGGAATCCATTCTTAATGTACCTTTTACATTCTGCATTTTATACCTACTAATTCATATCAAGATCTTCTGTAAAGACTCCTTTGAATATCCAAGTCTGAAATGTTATCATTCCCCTGAGCTCCTGTACCAACTAGAGTTTGGGTAATTTACTCATAAAATATCTCCTTAGATTAAACTGAAGTGTTTGTCTTGAAGTGTTAATTCCTGTTCCCTTGCCAAGCATTTTCCTTGGTGCTGCACACCCAGTAAGGACTCTGATAAAAAAAATGATTTTAGAATTATCTGTGTTGCTGCATAGAATCTGGTATCTGGAGCATTTCAGAATCAAAGACCGTATTTAAGTTTGAGAAATTGGCATCTTTGTACCTCATATACAGTTTTATTTTGTTGTGGTGGTTTATTCATGAAGTGGTCCCCTTCTCTCCCTCTCCTTTTATAACAAGATTGGAATCAGTGCTATTAATGAACTATTTTTCTTCTCTGCCCTGAGAAAACATTGGATGGATTTCCGATACAATACTCTTCTTGTTTGTTCTACTTCCCTATACGCAAATGAAATGATTGAAAGCTACATCTTACATGTTATTTACTTATAGAAACAGAAGAGAATCTAGAAATCAACCTCCTCAACTACCTAATTTCACACGAGAAGAAAAGTGGAGCTCAGAATACGCATAAAGCAAATGGCAAATCCAGAATTTGAACCCAGATTTTCTGAATCTTGTCCACATTCCTGCCTCTAGTCTGGGAGAAAGGAATATTACCCTCTTAAATGATGTTGGGTGAATCATTCCAGATCTGATTTATATACATATTCTGTTCTGGACTTTGGACTGTAATCTTGCAACAACAATCATTTGCAGTCAGTTTGCAGCCTACAGTTCACACTAAATGTCTGCATACCTTATCTAATGTGATGCTCACTACTGCCCTGGGGTATTGGTGTCAGCAAAAGTGAGATGGCCTGGAAGAACATGATTGCATCAGATGTGGCCCTCTAGGAATCCCTTGTCCTGACAAATGTATGTCTTCAGGACCTTTCAATCGACAAACACATCAGGCGCCTATTTTGTAGGGATATCTGCCTGCAAAGGTTTGAGAGGAAATAGACATGCCACATGACAGGTTATGAATGTGAAATGTCAGATCATGGTTTTGTAGGTCAGCAGAAATGCAAGACAAGTGTTGGGACCCCCTGTAAGTTTTTGTGTAGAGGGGAGACTTGAGAAGTATGTGAAATCCCAGTAGGATTTACCTAACAGTGAGACCCACACTGAACCTGTGCTTTCATTCTTTTTTGCATATAAAACCTATACTTCATAAAGCATTCTTACTGTCTTTACCCCATTTAATCCTTTTGAGATCCTGACCCTTTAAATGAACACCTCTCGTGGGGGTTCAGAGAGCCAGTGTAATCTCTGAGTATTACCCATTCTAGAGAAAATTCTTTTGAATGCTGACTCCCTCTATTAAGGTGAAAATTGAATTCTCAAGAAGTAGGGCACGGGTGGGGGGGAGAGAAGGAAGGGATTGGCATTGCTCAGTGTAGCCTCATTCTAAGAAGGCAGCCGTCTTCTACAGGCAGTAGGATTATGTGATGGAAGGAAGCCTGACCGCTAATTGTGTGCTAAACTGGCGTGACATCACAAAGTGCTGAGTCAGCCATCAGGAGCAGGTTCCTCCATCTGTTATCAACATGCAGCTTCTCTTGTCATTGGATAGAAATGCCAGAATAAAGTGGCATTTTGCCAGATGGCAATTCCATGGGTTAGGTGTTTAAAAAAGACTTTCAAAAGTTTGTTGAACATTAAGTGTCCTTTCTAAAACTAGAGGAGTTTCAGAGTAGTCTAGAAAATGGTTATATCCCAGTTCTCACATTGATTAAGAGGCTAGTTACACGTTTTAAAACTTCACAGTTACAACATATCATTAAAGCACAGGAGCATCAAGCCCTTCTTAATTATATTTACATTTTCCACACTGAGACCTGCATAAAAATTCCAAATTATCCTTGACCTTTATACCTTAATTTGACTCACAGGCTCTATGTTCTCTTCTCCCTCACACTTCTGGGGCTGCTCCTGTTGATATAGCTATTAAATGGCTAGAATTAGGACTGGTTTCTATGGTTGCAGAGTGAAAAATGGGTTTTCTATTATATTTTCTAACACAATGTGAGCCAGAGGAACAGCCCAGCCTGTTGGAGGAAGTCCAAATACCAGAACCAGATAAAGCGCCTTGAATAGAGGATGGGTTGGGAAACAAAACCAAAAAGCCGGACCTGGATGGACATGGGGTTAAAGGGAGAACAGACAGGGGTCTCCTGTGCAGAGGCCCTGAGCTAGCTTGGACTCCCTGCAGTGAACAGTCAGCCCAGCCTCTGGCATGAAGAGTTATGCCTTCGCTGGCAAGTGAGTGCTTCTCTATAGGTTGATTCTTGGGAAGTTGTCATGAAAAAGTTGGTTCTTGGCCATAGAAGGGAGTGAGTGGCAGAGAGAACAGATAAACAAGTGAGGCTCCATCACCCACTGAAGATGGGTCATGATGGTTGATTTGTGCCTTAAGGAAAACACTCCTTTTATCCTCTCGCTATGAGTAGTTTCAATTAAAGCCCAGACTCACCTACTACTTAGTTGTAGATTAAGACGTGGTGGCCCGTGTTGTTCAGAGAAGCACCCGCAATTTGGCCAGTCTTTAATCATTTTCTCTCAGGATTTCCCAACTGGTTAGTGGTATTTCTAGAACTGAGCTGAGATTTGACTCCAATGGGACTCTAAGAATCACACTACTTATTACGCAGGAGCGGTCATTTACTACGTAGAATATCAGTGTCCTGCGAGAGGTAATGGAGCTTCCCTTTGTATAAAGTCAGAGTATGGCCATGGCCACCCACACTGTTGCAGGGGTGAAGGGCGGCGCTGGAATCAGCAAGGATACCAAGAACAGAATGAACTTCAGGAAGTTTCATTACCTCTGAGGGAGTACGAACATTCTTTCTTACGTGTACATATAGGACTTTTAAAATATACAACATGAAAAGAAGAAGAAAAGCCATGCTCAATTTCATAATGCTCTACATACACTGAACATTTTTTAAAGAACTAAGAATTAACCTTTTACTTTCTTTCACATTTTATTTGAATACCTCCTACTGGGCATATATTATTAATTCAGTGGACAATATTAACATTACTGAATTGGACTTCTGATACATAAGAGACAGAGTTGTAGGATTTGGATTTGAACGTGGTTTATTTATTCGGCAAATAATGTATTTTGAATCTTTATTTGCAAAGCCTCACTTTAGGTACAAGGAGGTTTTTAAAGGTAGAGAAGAGTCCGGTCCCTGCTCTCGGGGACTGGGCCACATAAAGACATTTTTAAAAACCTTCTCATGTAAGCAACTAAAGTTCAGTATGGATGAGGGAAGTGTTAACCAATGTGCTGTTGGCTGTAAGGGGCAGGAAGGGTGCTTCCTTATGAGTAAGGATGATCACATGCAGGAGGGGCTTTTGAGTTTGTGTGGGAGTCCGCATTGGGGATTTTAATACACAGAAATAAGGGTAGGACATACTAGGCAGAAGTCAGGAGAAAGAGGTCAGAAGCAGGAACGTGCAACAGACCACATAGCACTGTGACCTTCTTCATAGCATTTATTACAGCTGCAATAAATTTATGATTTGAACAATTTTTTGAAATGTCTCGCTTGAAAGCCATCAGCTTTTAATTGCAGGGAACATATCTGTCCTGTTCACTATTGTACCCTCAGAGTTTTACACAGTTCCTGATGCATAGCTGATGCTAAATACATATTTCTCAAATGAAAATGGTGCTTGTGAATGTAGGATTAATATGCACACATGCAAGCAATCCCCACTTACACTCTAATTTTTGGTTCTAGGCAAAAAATGGCAGCTTCATACATAATGAATGAAAATTCAACCGGGCACATGTAGGGATTTTAAGTGTAATAGTCACAAATCGGGGTGTGTTAAATATAACCTTTTTTCATTTTTTATCAATGAACCCAACTTAGATTTGGGGTCCATATTTCTGCTTGGGAATAGAAAAAATTAAAACTGCCCATTCAGGGTACTAGGTTCATTTCTAATCTGATACCTGGTGTCTTCTGGGCTCACTTGGTCTTTTCAGGGTAAATGCTCAGTTTTGTCAGCTACTTCTTCCCTCCAGTTTTGTCAGTTCTTCTCCCCAGCTGGCACTTAGCCTGCAGGAGAAGGTCCAGAGCAAGGGTTCGCTTATCCTAGTGCAGAAGAGAGTCCAGTTCTCTCTGGCTCCCACTGACCTCCAGGTGAGGTGTGTTTCACTCATCCTGGCCTTTGGACAGCAGCTTGTGTTATCAGCACGCTAGCGTAGGTGTCTGGGCCTGGGCCTGGTGTGGTCTGGACTCAAAGGTGCTTGGTGGTATTGCTCCTATTCCTGGGCTTAGTCATAGTCTCAGTTCAACCCCTAGCTTTGAACTGCCCCCCGACCACCTCTGTGACAGCATCCAGCCATCCCCCAGGCACACAGTCTGGCCCTATGAGTAGTTCTAGTGGGCGGACTGTGAGCAGAAGTGGCATAGGCTTCATTTGGGCCCGGGCCGTGGAATAACCTGCAGCCCTTTAGAATCTCTCTTCTCTGCTGTTATGAGCATAGGCTCCTGCGTGAAGGCAGCAGAGGGTCGTGATGGAAGGAGAATGGGTCATTTGGCTACAACCCGGGGGCATGCTGTCAGTTAGCCAGACCCACAGCCGACGTTGTGAAAGTGAGAAATAAAGAAGTTTTGTTATTTGTGCATTTCTGTAGCATAATTTAGCTTATCCTGACTTATACAATATATTAGCCAAGTCCTTGGCTTGCTGTAATCTGATGTTTTGCTGACCTGGAGAGACTGTCCCTTCCGGGATTAGCCAATGCCTAGAGATATAAACAGCTTGCCTGTGATGTAAACAACCTTTCAAGTACAAACCAGTCAGTTCAGAACCCACATCCCAATCTCCTCCTTTATGGCTCTTGTGCTCAGGCTACCATCCACCTGCCCCAGGCCCCCAGGTCCAGGTACTAAACAATACCTGCTGAATTTATTCAAAATAGTCAGCCCTAAGTCTGCTTACCTTACTGCACCAGTTCCTCTTGTGGAAAGCACAGCAGGGTTTTTGTCCACAGCTCCTGCCCCTCCTTCTGCTTCCTGAGCAGCGATAGCTCTTCCCCACATGCGCTCTGCATGGAGTGGTGTCTCCTCTTCTTGGGGACTGTGAGCAACAAACTACCTTTTCAAGGACAATCATTTCTTCATCTTTTGGCCTTATCCCTCAAATTATTTTTAGTACACTGTATTTTTAAAATACAGAGTGAAAATATTTTTACTAATGGGATGGTAGACAAATTGATGGTAAAGACGCATCCCACTCTTCTTTAGAAGGCAGCCTATAATTCAGTCTTGGCACATGTTAGGTTCCCAATAATATGATTCAATGAATGACTGGGAATAAAACAAATAACATAAATCGATACATTCAATATATTCTTTTTTCAAGATAGGTGTATAGCAATGAAAAAACCTTTGGGAATACCCACCTTTGAAGGTGGTTGGGAGAAAGAGTGAACAGAATATTAGGAAGAAAATCCGCAGAGTGTAGAGCCATAGATGCCAGACAAAGAAGTCCAACAAGGAATGGTTATAAATGTGCAGGTATTTTAAGGAGGTCTGAAAAAAAACAATAGTGAACAGGAGTATTGTGGGTCCTGAGAGGGTTCACTGATGAGCTCATTGCTAATGCCCTGACCCATGTTCGATCTAGAAATGAGGAAACATTGCCTTCTGGGAGTTGAATTTCAAGATAAACACATCATAGGTCATATCACAGATATGCCAATTAAGAAGCTTAGGTGGGAGATAGACAGCAGATACATGAAAACACAAATATACTATTACAAATTGTGAAATTTGCTCTAAAGAAAAATGTACAGATAGATATGACACAGTATAATAAAGGACTAAATTTAGATTGATGTCAGGGAAGCTTCCTGATGAAGAGACATTAAAGCTGAGACCTGCAGAACTAACTATAACCTGACTGAAAATAGCAACATATCTAACAAATAAAGTTGGGTGTGCTCAGCCATCGAATCACAGGAATGAAGAGTCACAGAGGGAGAAATCTCAGCCTACAGATTTTGGGTAACAGAAAAGCCATCAGTGGCATGGTGGCAGATGCAAGGGTCCCCTGGTAGGGTTCTCAACATGAATAGCCAGATCCCTTATCCTTTGCTATTAAACCTTAGCATCAGCCATTAGACTATCAATTCATCACCCCCCGTCTGGATCCATGCCAAACTTCTGATTGTAATTTGGCTTCCCCCAGGGGTTTGCCTGCAGAGAAGGTATGCATTGATCTTGCAAACTTTGAGTTATTTCTGATTTCTCATGGTGGTTTCTCGCAGTTCATTAATAAAGTAACTCCTGATTCTGATTTGGTTTTGCATAAAAATGACATCAGGGAAAGAATGATGCAAACAGATATTTGTTTCCTGTCTTTCAAGTGTGTCACTGCAGATTAACAAATTAGTGTTCTGGTTCCTTCCTGAGACTCAGAAGCATTGGGGTTAGCTTCATTTAACAGCATCTTGAGACCTCAATTTGCAAGAGAGTCCTGCAGCCTTATAGCAGTCAAACTGACTTCAAGGCAGGCTGGATGATGGGACAGTGAGCTACTTGAGAAGTCCTGCCTCTTGTTAGGTGACAGCTACAATTTCCACATTTCTCTCCACCACACACTTCCTTAACTACCAATAAAATGATGGGAGGGGAAACCACATTATACATGCTTAAGTGGTTAGCTGCTTGGCATTGCAGATGTTTAAGCAGAAATTAGTTGATCACTTATTCCCTATGGGGAGGCTTTAAGGCTATTGGATACTGTATGGCTTAAGATCACTCTAGCCTCTGAATGAATAAGTGTATGAATGAATAATGAGGTGCTTTGACTCAGAGCTAGTCCTGCCTACTGATGACTGAGATTGCCTAGGCTCTGACTTCCTCACTCCTTAGGCTGAGCTCTTTCCCACATCCTTAGGATGAGTTCTTCATATAAATAAACCTCAGCAAGGACGAGTTTCCCCACAGGTCTCCCAGAAATACTGAGATATAATGGAATCCCAGAAGGGAATACAGCTTCTACCCCAACTGGCCAGCACACTACACCAGAGGTCTCAGAGGAGAGGGCAAGGCTGGGTAATAGAGACAAAGGAAGCTGGACATTGAGAAGCTGGCTGAAGGCACATACGAGTGATAAGAAGCAGAAAATTGCTGAGTGGTCAGAGTTTAGCATCTGGAAAAGGATCAAGAGTTGAGATGAGAGATCCATTTCTTGCTGGAATGTTGGCGTGGTGGGTGGTTCATGTGGTTGGATGCTGGCAGATGGTATAGACTGCTGGATTTCACTTTCCCAGAGTAAAAAATCCAAGCTTGGCTGTGTTATACCACCTCCATGCTGATTCAGTAAGAGGTAGCTCTTATTACTGAAAGTGCTTTGTCTTATAATATATATAGTAAAACAGTATCCATAATGCAAATAGATGGGTATAATTAATCCCACATGCCCCACGCAGAGGAAGAGATGCCATCACAAATCGCCACCCTTGAGGCTTGGTGTTTTGCTGACCCTGAAATCAGGGATCCAGGTTTTGTTACAGTTTCATCTATCCTTCTGGTGGGTTTGGTAACTCAGCCCTATGGATGAGAACCATTCAGACCACATGATACTGAATTCCATGTTCTAAGCAGTTATCTGTGAATGTAGTGTATTTGAATGGTGCCCATCAATTTTAAAAATTCCATTCAAGTGGGTAAATATACAGCTATATACATTTGACGGTATTTCTTTTTCTATTTCATGCCCAAAGTTGACATATTAAAACTTTGAAGAGCACGGGAGATCCCAGTTTTTGGAGTCAAAAGATGTATTTGATAATAAGTAATGGACTACAGGTGAATGCTAAAGTAATAGTAATAACAATAATAATAGCTTACATTTGCAGAATGCTTATAACATACAGGTAGCTTTCCAAATGCTCCAGGTGTATTACTTTTATTTCACCCTTACAAAACAGCAAGTAGCTACTTTTTTTTGTTTTTTCATTTTAGAATAAAAAACTAGACCTTCAGTCTCCCAAGGATGTACAACTTTTGAGTGCTGGAATAGAATTTGAGTCTAAGCCTATCAGGCTCTAGAGCTACATTCTTGACTACGATTCAATTTTGCTTCTTTTTAAACAAAACCAGACAACTATCTCTAATCCTGTTAGCTTTAGGTGTCATTACTGAGAAAAGAAAACAGGACAATTTAAAATCTGCTAGGTTTAATCCACAAGTATTTCTTGAACATCTAGAATGTGTTCAGCAAAGATATAAAAGCATAGGAGATGATCTCTGCCTTAAGAAGTTTGTTAACTTAGAAGAAAAATAGAACCCACATAAAGTAATAACAAACCAAACAAGAAAGAATAGAATTAATGGGGGAAAGAAAAGCATATGGTATATATTCCAAATACCTGAGGTGATGGGATCCTTGGAGGATGAAGTGGCTGGAAGACTTAGAGTAGATGAGACTTGTTCTGGTCTGGGGAAAAGATAACCTCTGTATTATATGTTCTCTGTCTTAATAGAGACATACTCCATATTTGCATATACAAATGAGTCACATTTTTTAAAAACGTGAAATAAACATATATAACTTAAAGTATGCAAAACATATGTATATGACCTGATGAATAAATATAAAGTGAATACAATTATGATTCCTTCCCAGGTCAAGAAATCGAATATAACTAGTTTCCAGAATCTCCCCACATGTTCTTCCAAATCCAAACCCCAGCGAAGCATATTTGATGAAATTTTATTATTGTGTGAAGACAGTACTATAAACAAGGACCCAACAATTATATTCCTGGCAGTTTAGTGTTGCTCTAAATTAGAAGTGGCTTCAGGCTTAGACAAAGTAAAATTTTATCATGTCTTAAAAAACAGAAAGCCTACACAATAATCAAGCTGGTCTCAGTGTAGCCAACCCTGCAGGTACCTCACAATCAATATTGAGACATCCTCTGCCCCCATGACAAATAGAGTGCAATTAGGTGACTGGCAGGCATGTGACACAAAAGTAGCCATGCCCTTCTTGACAGGACCCTCCCATTCAGCGGCAGCCCCCCAAGGCTGATTAATCTGAATGAGCACAATGAACAAAGGGTAAACCCATTCCTACTTGACGCAATTCTAATCCTGCTCCAGCTGGGGCTCATTAGGTTTAAGGAATGAAACAGTCATATTTTCTGAAACACAGAGTAACAAGAAAAGCCTAATTAGAGAGCAAAGGGTAGAAGTTTAGCAGCTCTAATAAATATGATGTGCTGAATGCATTATCTATTTGGCAGAAAACAAATTATGGAGTAATCTGCAGTATTCAGACAGTCTAATTTATGGCAGCTCATTTAAGGAAACGCTTTAACCCAGTGTTTTGAGATCATAAAGCACATTTTAACAAGTGCACGCATGATTTTCTGGAATGCAGGGAGACCTTTAAGGGATGGGATTTTTCTGGAATGGATTGGGACCATTGAATGTGTTTTAAAGATTAATTAACTCACAAGCACTATTCCAGCAACTTGATAGTACCAAATGATGGGGGGGAAACATCTCTTCATACATCATTTCTGAAATACATGTAAAATTGTTTGTTGGACAGTTGTTTTGGGGATCCAATTGATCCTTGATCATTGTTGCTTAAAGCCATTCAGTTTTCTTCTGTTGTGCTCAGAGACCCAACGTCCCCCAGGTCTCCTGGCCAACTAGGCTTTGGCCACAGCGGCCTACTTTCTGACACTCTGCCAGGCTATTTCAGGTCTTGGAGTCCTAGCGTTGGCTCCTTGCCTTTCCCTGAAAAACTTTTCAGCAGATCTCATATGGCTGGTTTCATCTCATGGTTTCCTTCCAGTGTCTCCTCGCAGAGATGTCCTCTTTACCACTCTCTGTTCAAGACTGTACTGACATTCCCTTTCTACCCTCTCTGATTTTCTCCCTGGCACTTGGTGACTATCTGAAATTAACTGTTGCTGACTCATGCCCGGTCTCCCCTGTCAGGATATGCATTCCTTTGAGCAGTGACCGTGTCTTGCTCTTCATCTTTGACCTGCTGGCCAAGAACAGGCCCCAGCAGATGGTGGGTGCCCACCACAGTAATGTAAATATGAATACGTTAGAGAAAATGGAGAGAAACTTAGGTAAATATCAGCTCCAGAACTATGAAAAATAATTCAATACCACAATACATATTTTAGAAATTAAATATTCTTAATTTACATAGGAAAAAGTATTTAATATTGCCAATACTACACGTGATATTTTCTTTTAGTATGATTATAACAACTTTGCTATGACTAACAGAAAAATGCATTGCAAGTACACATTATTGTACTTTTTCTTGGCAAGAGAAAAATTAAGATATGATTGGCTCCTACTTTTGTTCAAGCCAGGGCACATGAGAGACAAAACCAAAGTTGCAATTCAATGATTTGATTTCTAAGCCCTGGATTTACCTTCTCACAATTTTCTTCTGGCCAAAAATTTTAACAACTTTGTAATAAGAATAATTAGCAAATGTACCTTGAGTTATTAGTTTTCAAAAGTATTTGTTTTCTTTTTCTTAGCAATATGAACATTCTCTTGGCTTTTATTACAATATAAGCAAATTTAAAAAGTGAATCCTATTTGAGCATTTTTTGGTCAACCTACATAATCAAAATGACTTTCAGTGATTGAAAGATAATCAACCATCCCCATTAAAGAACATTTATTGTGCAGTTTATTACTTACAAGATTGCTATAAATTGAGACACTACACTAACAGTGTGCTTGACATACAAACTACATTCGTCTAAATTATAGAAAATGTAACATTTCCCATCATTATATTATGCCATTTTAGTGATCTCAGGGAGAGCCAAATGACAAGCTATCTCTCAAATGTCTAAAACGGATTCCAGGTGCTTATTCTAAATGTAAGCAAACTAGTCGTTTCTTTTTTCAGACCTCCCACAATATTTCAGTCACAGAGGTGCCCAATGGCAAGTGTTTCCCCAATAGTTATGGGAAAGCTCTGGAATATTGATCCCAAATTGTCTATTCAGGCCAAGCCAAGAGACTAAAATAAGAGTCAACATTTTTATTGCCTTTACAAGGGTCAGTAAAAATCATTTTATGTTGAATAGTTTCAATTGCTTTGAATATTTATTGACCCTTGTTCCTCTTAAGGCAAGATGGGAAATGGACCTTGACTCCTCACATTCAAAAATACATAAACAACTCCCTGTGTAAGTCTTTCCCCTTTGCCTTCTCAGTTGGGCCTGAGACTGGCAAATGCCTCTCCACTATAGATACTTTCATCCATAGTACTTTAATCTGTATCTCAATAATACAAAGATTCTTTTTAAAACATATGTAACCACAATACCATTACCACATCAAAAACAACAATAAGTTGTTAACATAATAAGATATCCTGAGAGAATTCATTTTTTTCTTGTCTCATAAAAGCATTTTACAGTTGAAGTATTTGAATCAGAATCCACATCTTTGGTATTCTTGATGTTTGTTGAGTATGTTTTAATCTGTAAGTCTCTCCAACTTTTTATCCGTGCAATTTTAGGTTATTTGTCCTTTAAAATTTACACACTCTAGATTTCTAACTGCATCACCATGGTGTTATTTACCATGTTCCTCTCCCCTTTTATTTTCCATTAACTGGCACTTTGAAGTAAGGACTCAGCTAGGTTCAGGCTTCATTTTGAGGCAGTTACACTTCAGAGCAGGTATTTCATTTGCATCCCATGACATATCTGGTTCTGTTTTTTAGAAGAAGTTAATATTAAACAGGGGGTAAGGTGTTGCCAGTCTATCGATCCATTACAGAATCTCCATCATCATTTCATCTAAAAGTTTTATCAACTTTGAGTGGTCTTTACCTAATAATCTATTATTTTATTCAGGTTCAGGTCTGCCAAAAGGTGGTATTTTAATTGTTTTATTCCTTATGCATGTACTAACCATTTGTAAAGAACTTTCCCTGACTGTTTGGATACCCTGAGGTGCAGATTGCACAAATCTCATTATTCCCCTTTATTGACCAGTTTCAGAAGAGTACAGTGGTTCCTGAAACTCTTCTAAATATGACTAATGAATTTTAGTGCTTTTGAGAATTGTAATGAACTCAGTGATGTTGGCTGATTTTGTGTATTTCAACCTATCAGAGTAATCACGAAGACATTTTTTAAAAGGAGAAAATTTTTATAAATATTAGGTTTTACTTCTTTTATATCACCATTTCTAGTATATTTTGACTTCAACCAAGCCTATGTTTAATACCATAAGCAGGCCTACTGATTCTATTCTGTTTTTTAGCTATAAAAATATATTTATTATATTTTATTTATTTATTTATTATTTTGTTATCATTAATCTACAATTACGTAAAGCACATTATGTTTACTAGGCTCCCCCCTTCACCAAGTCCCCCCTACAAACCCCATTACAGTCACTGTCCATCAGCATACTAAGACGTTATAGAATCACTACTTGTCTTCTCTGTGTTGCACAGCCCTCCCCTTTCTCCCGCCCCCCACATTATACATGCTAATCGTAATACCCCCTTTCTTCCCCCACTCCTTATCCCTCCCTTCCCACCCATCCTCCCCAGTCCCTTTCCCTTTGGTAACTGTTAGTCCATTCTTGGGTTCTGTGAGTCTGCTGCTGTTTATTTATTAAAGAAGGAAAATCATTCTACTGTCAGTCTTCTGACTATTCATTGTGGGCAGAATTGTTTTCTTTGGAGGATAATTTTTTTAAATTATATATTCAGAGAAATTGTTAATTGACTGAATATTTATTGAGTGCTATATAATTCAGACATCATTACCATGGCATATCACAGAAGGGAAGATTTTTTTCCTCTTATTTAGGGATCTATTTAAACATTTTAATTTTAAAGAAAGAACCAGGAGAGGATCATAAATGAGCACAAATGTGTGTGTATGTGTGTGTGTGTGTGTGTAAGAAAGAGAGAGAGAGAGATTCCATTAAGTAGACCTGTTTGATTTTCAAGAGAGCTTTACACACCTATGAGATACTATGAATCCAAGGCCAAAGAACTCCGAAATGTCCTTGCCAATGTGGTGAAATTCACTTTATTACCACTGGGAGATTCCTGACCAAACAAAGGGCATAACTACTTTCCCTGTGATCCTTTCATCAGGAATAAGACATTGTGAATAGAAACTGCCTCCTTAAAAATGCAACTTTGTATACCCTCTCCTGCCCCACTTCTAGCACCTTAATTCTTTCTGTCCATATACCAGGCTACTCTCCTAATGGATCTAGCTTCATTTTCCATTCTTCACATTTCTTACTTCACAGGAGCATTTAGCTAATAGGATTAATTTATACCAAATTGTTCACCAATGTGTCATCCTGACTAGGTAAATGATGATAATCTGAAGATCATTTTGTTTCCTATTTGACAAAGTGTTTATTTCATTCTCTATTAAGCATGCAGTGACAATGAAATGATTACATTTTCTTTGTAGTGTGATGAAGGGAACTTTTACATAAGCAATACATATTTATTGTAGGAAGACTGGGAAATACCAAGGAGCACACCAAATAAAATAAGAATCCCCTGTAATCATACCACTCTGAGATTACTACTCTTATGGTGGGATTTTCTTTCTTGGTCTTTTCTAATGTAATATCCACCTTTTTTGATGATCTACCTTAATTAATTACCAAAATTAGGTGGCATATTAAAGGTAATTACAAGGCTGTCTTATGACAAAATGTAAAATGTGTTCTGTATTGTACAAGAGATCTCCTCATCTTTAGCCATGTTTCCACACAGGAAAGGGCAGCCAGTGTTTTTTGATCTTACGATTTTGTGGGAAAACCCAGATATAAGGATTTTTTTAATGTGAAATTCTGTGAATTTTTAAGACAACTTTAAGGAAAAAAGATGATTGTAGGCTGAAAATAAGCTATGGCTACCAGTTTTCAAATCTTGCTAAAAAAATTGTGAGTTTCTTTTATCTGGCTATGTTCAAGCAGGTGGTGTTTTCTTGTAGGGTGTGGTTTAGAGAAGATTCTTCCTTTGAACAGGGGATTGACTGGGTATTTTGCGGAGTCCTCCCCAAATTAAAACCCCTGTGACTTTATGGTTCTATGCTTTACTTCTCTGAAATGCCTTTTATTATTTGGGAGCACCAATCATATATAGCCATATGATACTTCACTGACTATGTTGAACTTTGCTTTATCCCTTGCACCAAGGCACACTAAAGGCCACATTCTTGGAGACTTGGAGGCTTCTGATTTTATAGAATCTTAAAATGTCAGGTTTGGTAGAGGTGTGATGATAAATCAACCAGCCTAAGGGTTATTAACTCAGAATCCATGTCTGAGAGGTGGTTGTGAATAATAGTTCTGAATCCCCTGAAACTTTCTGAGAAAAAGGTCCATAGATTTCATCTGTTATTCAAGTATCCATGATCCAAATATGGGTAAGAACCATCAATATATCAGGCTTTTCCAGTCATTCAACGAATATTGAATATGGACTGTATGTCAGATTCTATGGGTAAAAATTAATGAGCAAGCAAAACAGGCACCATTATCTTGCTTTAAAGTCAAACGAAAAGACATACAATTAAACAAATAATTCTAAAAAGCATGACTATTCTGTGGGAAAAGAAACACATAAACTGGGGAACCCCTGGGAGGTGTAGGGTGAGGTGTTTTCAGAATTGATGTTGAAGTTAACATATGGGGGTGAGCAGTAATTGGCTAGTTGAAGAGCTGATTATCCCCCAAAATAATTAATAATCACTATATATATATATATAAGACCCAAGGAGTCTTTCCTAAGCAACCGAGTAAAGAAGATGTTGCACAAAAGTTGGCTATACAACTACAAATGAGTAAATAAAAAAAACAAACTCCCCTCTGTTGTGAAACACTGACAATGTTCATTTTCCTCTTACTTGGGTTTATCCACAAATGTTTGTGGGATGCAATGTCCCAGCATCGTGAGGGGACTCAATTAAACCACAGGGCCAGTTTTTCCATAGATTGTGGATTTGGCTGACCTGGCCTCATTCTTCACTTGTTGGAATTGTTCCTAACCCTATGTATGTATAGGCCTGCTCGTAACCATCAAAAATTTGAGCAAGGGGTATGGAACTCAGAGGCCCCTAGCTATAGAGCCCCACATACCCTATCCTTTCCCTGTAGGATCGGATACTGGGAAACTTTATTTGTATAACCCCCAATTCTAAAGGCCTCTTGCATAAGAACTCTGCCCATACTTCATGACGTATTTCCAGAAGAGGTTTGTTCAGCCTTGTTGTTTAAAAATGCAGTTATTGAAATATTCACTCTCTATCCCTGTCTTTTCCCTCATGACACATACTATATGATTATATTACCCCCAAACCTATATTATATATAGAACTCACTCATCAGGAAATGAATACTAATTATAACTATAATTGTATGCTTAATAAAACTTTTTTATTATCTCTTAGATTATGAATACTTAGTGTCCAAAGATTTTAAAGAAAGGTTCCAGACACCTACCTATAAGACTTGCAGTGAGAGTGAAAGGGGAGCACTATTAATAATTACACTGGTCAAGAAGTGTAAACCAGAATACGCGTTCACTTTTCCCTTAACCCAATGTCTACCTCCAGCCAAAGTGAGAGAGAAAAAGAGGGACATTATTAACCTTCTCAAGCTAAATGAGGAGGAATCCAAGAGTAATCAGGACATCTTTTCTCTTGCCTCTTGGTGACTGAAGAGATGAAGGGACTCAGAGTCTATAGTTGAATGGTAGCCCCTAAAATGACGTGTCTTCATTCAGCTCCACAGAACTGGAGAGGGTGACCTGATTTGGAAAAAGGGTCTTTGCAGATATAAGCAAGGTTCTTGAGATGCAGGCATCCCGTATTACCCAGATGGGCCCTAAACCCAGTGACAAGTATCCTTAGAGGAAAAAAAAGAGGAAAATACCCTACATACGAGAAGCCCATGTAAAGACAGAGGCAAATATTCGGTTATGCAACCATATGCCAAGGGATGCCTGGAGTGACCCGAAGCTGGAAGAGGAAAGGAAAGATTCTCCTCCAGGGTCTTTGGAGGGAGCACAGCCCTGCTGACATTTGATTTTAGTTTTCTGTCTCCAGACTGATAAGAGAATAAGTTTCCATTGTTCTATGCCATCAACTATGTGGGAATTTGTTAATGACAGCCCTGGAAAACTAATACACAGGACTGTCCCAAAACAGAGAACAAGAGAATTCTTTAAAGACCATTGTTCCTTGAAGTTTGGGGTTACAGAGGCTGGTGCCTACTCCCTGCAACACCAAGATGAAGAGAGAAGGCTACTCTCGCTAAAAAGAACCAGCTGCATTTTCACAGAAGGCAGGGCAAGAATGCATGGTTCTCTTTGGACACTTCTGAGGGAAACCAGATGAGATCCAAAATGAGAGGACCATTCCGAGGAGGACCGCTTTCAGGGATGAAGCAACCCCAGGCCTGAACCGCCGGGGCCAGAGCTGAGAGAGTGCATTGGTTATCTGCCGCTGTGTAATAAGTCATGTCAAAATTTAACTCTGTAAAACAGCAGCTCTCTAAGGGTCATGAATCTGAGAGCAGCCTGGCTGGGTGACTCTAGCTCAGGGTTTCTTATGAGGTTGCACTCAAACTGTCAGTCGGGGCTACAGTCATCTGAAGGCTTGGCTGGGCTGCAGGATCTATATATCAAGCTCACTTATATGCCTGTTAGGAGGCAGCTTCAGTTCCTCAGTGTATCGGTCTCTTCACCTGGCTGGGATTCACAGGTGGAGCTGTAAGAGGCCAGCTAGAGTGTGCTCTGTAGCCATCAAGGATCCATGTAATCAATAGCCAAGAAAGAATGACAGATAGGACCTGCTAAGTAAAAGAGCATTTTTTCCCCTTCTCCTTTACTTCCTTGTGCTGTTCCCCTCCCTGAAGCAGTCAGCAGCCGGAGAGGTAGTTGGAGAGAAGGTAGCTCAAAGACAAGAAAAAGAGATTGACAGTGCCCCTTGCTTCACAGCTAACTAGCAAAAATACAGAGCAGATGTGAGCTGGTGAGAGAGTAGAACCTTTGAATTTGATGAGAAATTAAAATCTTCATTTGTTTTGCTTACTTTTTGTTATGGGAAAGTAGAGAAAGATATAATGTAACCAGCTGCAGCAATTGTACCCACCTTTCGCTCCCCCTCGTATTCATGAATATGTTCTCTTTCCCTTGCTGTCAGAATCTTCTCTCATCCTGTACTATCTCTTATCCTTTCTTGATCAACACAGCCCAGAGGTCTTCATCTCCTCTGAAACTTCTGGTTAGTTTCAGTAGAGCCTGGAGCCCAAATGTGAAATGCATATCTCTAAGCTTAGGTATTAGGGTCCCAACTGATGTCGTTATTGACTGTCCAGGCTCTGAGAAAGAGAATGGAGGAGGAACATGAGGGGACAAGCCAGAAGAGGGACATCAGTTGGCAGGCGCAGAAGCAGCCTCTCTGGACAAAGGAGGGAGGGATATGGGTGACTTGGGCTGAGGGTTGTCCAATGCATAGTGGCTGCTCAGAAGCCTGCAGAAATTTCACATTTGAGGTGCCGAGGTAGATCAGAATAGGCTGTACAGTGAAAAGAATCTGGAAGTAAAAGTCAAGAGTGGGCGTGCATCCCAGAACTGCTCCTAAATTTGCAATGTGACCTAGGTCGAGTCACATCATCTTTCTGGTCTCCAGGGCCTTCCTTTGCAAAAGTCAGCAGGAGGAATTAACAACTGAATTCCAAAGTTCATCTAGAACAGTGACTTTCAGTCTTTGTGATATCAGTTATTATCATTAATATTATCATCATGCTATGGGGACTTTAAAATATTTTTTCCTGATCACCTACCCATAAAACATTAATGCCACAAATACAGAACCTATCTATTTAAGTACTGCATTTATAGCTATTGGTGCTTACACATACAAATAGCAAGGTTTTTTACCCTACAAGAACCAATTTCTGCCCTCTCGGGGGGAGATATCACTCCCATTGAGAATGCATGCTCTAGAATTTACAAGGCAGAAAACAATTTGAAATAAAATACAGAACAAGAATCATGAAAGATCATTTCATAAATATATGGAATATTTAGGAATTTATTATGATCACCTTGGCACTTCAAAATCAGTAAAGGGGAACTATTCAAAAAATGATTTTGGGGAAATAGACATCCATTTGGAAAAATAAACTAGATTCCTTGTGACATCTGAACAAATAAACAGTAGGTGTACTGAAGAGTTAAAAATATAAAACAATTCCATAAAATATTTAGAAAATAAGAGAAAAGGATTTTAATTTTTCCTAACTTTTGTTTTTTTATTATTTTTCATTTTAATCATTGAATGATTTATCTTCGTTCATATCATTCTAGTATTTTTAGTTCCCTGAGGGCTTATTCTGCATGTAGAGACACTCTTTTTCTATCTCATGGTGGTTTATTTCTGCCTGTGGTTTGTAATTTTTTAGTATGAGCTCATTTTTGGAGGAACTGTGCCAGGGCTTGTGAAAGCAGACCTACGGAGGGTTTCTGCATTTGCGTCATCTGGCCCTCCAGGGATTCTGGACTAATGTTCATTAACTCTGGTTTGGGAATCCCATACCACACTGATAGTATGAATTCACATCCCATAAAGCTACATGGCATAGAAGTTTCGATTTCTCACAAGAGACCTTGTTCTCTCTTCTGAAAGCCCATGGGAAATGGTGCCATTCTTGCTCTTTTACAACAGAAAGGTCTTCAAGGATTCTAGCTTAAAGAAATTACTCAGTTGCAAGCACCTGCCTCTCACAGAGGGCCGGAGAGTCCAGAAGAACTCACACTTGCTGCCTAAGTAAGCCCGACTTTGGACACCTGCCACATGGCAGGCTCCAACCACCAACTTGTGCTGGTTGTATTCCCAGACAAGTAAAGTGAAATTTGTCCCTGTAGCCCATCTCCACCCCTGCTGCCCCCATCCCAGTCCTAATTAACAGATAAACAGGAGCCTCTGCAGGAGAGTTCTGCAATGGGGAGGTGAGAGGAGAAGATGGGACTTTTAAGTTGGCCTATGGTGAATTTGCTGTTAAAATTACTGAGGAATCAACCTAGATGTCATTAAAAGGCTTGAAAAGGAGATTGGGTGGGCTATGGTTGGGGAAAAATTAAACATTTTCATGTTTGTATCCTAGCAGTCCAAAATATTCATGAAGCTGATAACACAGCTATTAAAAAGAGTGTGGAACTGTTAAGTCTATTTTAAAGTGAAGTTCCGTTTTCACTGCTAAGTGAAAGAAGCGAGTTATACAGCAACATGTATATTTATATGAAAACAAATGTTTTAAGAAGCTGTGCTTTTATATACCTTCTTGTTTATGTCTGTCTATCTCTATCTAAACAAAGGTTATTTTGTGTCACGCACTAGCTCTGTGACGTTGGTCAAGTTACTTGGTCTCTCTGTGCCTCAGGTCCTCCCCTCACCCCTTGGCGAAAGAGGAATCATAATGGTAAATGCTTTATGGGATTTTGTGGAGAATATATGAGTTGATCTAGGTCAATGGCTTAGAATTACATCTGGCATTTAGTAAGTGCTAAAAGTTTTGATATTATTCTCTCTATATTCGAGGAATAGAAAAATGTCTGGAAAAGATATTTACCAAACCGTTTATGGCATTATTTTAGGACAGAAGAGGATGATTGGGTAGAAAGAAAGCTACAGTTTCAAGTTCTCTTTTTACTTCCCCAAAAAAGCCCCACTTCGGATTGTTAGAATATTTATTCAGAAAATATATTAATGTAATACTTGCATAATTTTAAAACAAAAATAAATGTTTGTTCTAAAAGATAACCACGTCCTTCCATGAATCTTCCAGCACTTAGTGGTATTTTGTGCCTCTTACCCCCCTGCTGGTACTAGCCCTTGTTCTGGAATACTATGACAGGAATTATCTTTTCTACAAGAATGTTTTGTCCTTCCAAGTAGACTTTGAGCTACATGGATGCCATCACTGTCTCACACCTCTATTTGTGTCCCTACTACCATAAATACAATGTGGCAGATATGGCCAATGTCCAGGTTAACTTACTAACCTTTTCTTAAATTCAGAGATGCAGAAAAGACTAGCCCTTTTAAACTCATTTCAGGCATTTAATTATCAGATTTCCTTGATCACTCTTGCTCCCCTGAGTCAACAACAGAATGCCCTTCACAAACAATCTAGCTTTTTGGTCTCATGCGAACAACAGTATTAACAGTTAACATTTGATAGTTCATATATGCATCAGACAATGTTCTAATTTAGTTGTTCTCAGACTTTTTGGTCTCTTGTACCTTTTACATTCTACCTTGTGGATAACACCAAAGAGCTTCTGTTTATATAGGTCACATCTATCAATATTTGTAATATTAGGAATTAAAGTTGAGAAAATTTCAAAATACTCATTTGTTAATTCATTTTAAAATATTGTTTCAGATAAACCATACCTTTCAGGTAAAAATTAAGATAAACCTATTAACATAAAAACTTTTTAATGAAAACAATGCAAAAAATTGTGAGAAGAGATGTCTGACATTTCTGTAAGTTTCTTTCATGTCTGGCTTAATAGAAGACATCTGGATTCTCCCCCATCTTTCTCTGTATTAATCTATTAAGACATCACACATCAGGTGGCCTCTGGAAAACTCCTCTGAACACTCATGAAAGAACAAGTAAGAAAAGGTATAATGTTTATCATTATTATAAAAGGAGAAGAGAAGAGGTAAATATTTCTTCATACTATTATGAAAATAGTTTTGCACTTAGAGAATTGTTGAAAGGACCTTGGGAACCTCAGGAATCCCCAGACCACTCCTTGAGAAAGTCACCCTTGGGGAATAGCTGCACTGATTCAATCCTCAAAAAGACTCTGTCAGGGGAATATTATTATTATTATTATTAAATGAGGAAATTGCCTGGGGCCATCAGGAAAGTTGCCTTGAGGTAGCAAGTTAGTAAGTGGAAAACTCAGGATTTGGGCCCAAATCCAGACCCTGAACCATTGTGTTATACTTTTTTTTTTTTTTAAGATACTCAAAAATATTTAATTGATAAATATAAAAAATCACATAAAGTTGTAGTTCTCAACTTAAAGATGTCACTGAGAAGACAGAGATAATACAGGCGTACACACAAAGAATCACTTGGCTCTGTTTTTCAAAATCTCTTGCCAAGGAAATTCCCCACCCACCAAGACTTCTCCAGTTACACCCCCTCTTACAAACTGATGGGCTGAAATTTTTAGCCCATGTAATAAATTATTAGCACACAGATAAATTAATCTTGATAACATAACCATACTATCTTTGGTACAGTGCTTTTGTATGTGTAGGAATTTGACCTATAATTAGATATTTAATTCTTATTAAGGACATATTGGTGGCACAAAGCCTTGCTATATGTACCCTGCCAAGTGAGGTTCATTGACAAGATTTTTCTGACTCGAAAGAGTATAACCTGGTATGCCCAAATCCAGACCCTGAACCATTGTGTTATACTTTTTTTACAGTAGCCCATGCATACCTCCCTGCCCTCTTACTCTGACCACATAGAGGTCAATAACTGCCCTTGTCTCCTTACCCACTTTGACTATCTATCATACCTACCTTTCTACTTTGTGGTCATCATCCATAATTCATCTTTCTCTTTTCCTGACAGTGTCTGGTAATGTAATTTGAATAAATGCATGAGTTAAAGTGTGGGCTTTTTTACATTCATACAAGTAACATTAGTAGTGAAAATTAATTTCTTCAGTGGTTACTTCAACCCTTACTACTACCCCAACTATGTGATACATTTAAGACATTCTGTGTCTTTAGAGCTGGGAGTAGATGTGAGTAGGGTGGCCTTTGCAATATAGATGCTCTGTAAGTGGTGTTGGAAATGCAGTCACAGAAAGCAGAGATTAAGGCCACTTCAGTATTCTGCCTGTGACTTAGAAGTACTCCAGTCTTTCTGAAGTTCACCTTCTTAGCAGAACATCATTTGCTTTTCCAGTATTTAGTTCATGTTGGATGGCTCCAAATTATACATTGTCATATGCTTGGACGGTCTGTTCCTAGCCTTTCTGTTCAACTACATAAATATCCATGGGTCCTCTGTGCGTTCCGTTGTGAACATCAATTATTTAATAGACCTGGAACATGAGAAGTGGAAAGAAAATCCTTGAGCTCATATATCTGACAGTATTTCATTTTGGCCAACCTCATTCAAACGCTAGTGTTCGGAAACAAACTCTTCGTTTATAACTTTATGGTGACTTGATTGTTACAAATGATACTGTGTACATCACTGCAAATGCGGGGGTCTGATGTGACCCACAGAGTGAAACAGGGGACTCCGCAGGCTGGAGTTTCAGTCAGGAGAACCACAGCATACCTAGGCCATTGTTTTACTTTGGCACTCTTAAGTTCTGGGAATGGACATGAGTGTGTATAAAGCAGAAAGTCAGGAAAAGGAGGACGTGGAGGAGGAAAGGAAACATTTTTGTGCTTTCTTTAAATCAGAGAAACCTTATTAAATAATACACTTTTCTTGACTATTCTCAAAGAATGCGCTGATTCCTCTCCAGCCAATTTCCTGTCCTCGCTGCCAGCAGAACAGTTACTGCTCTGAAACTTGTCCTTCTGATAAGGAAGGAGCGAAAAAGGACCAGCGTCCAAGATAAATCAGCCTCAGGGTAGACAAAGGCGGATCAGTCAGCCTCAGAGGACCTAACTTGTCCAAAAGTCGTACCTTACTCATGACTTAATCTTTCCAGCTCACGTGCTCTCATACAAGCCCAGGACAGAACAGAAGCCGTCAGGACAAACAGCCACTCCCTCTCCTGGAGAAAATGCCTCCTGTCACAGCACGTTGCTTCTCGTGGCGCTGAAAGCCCCACGGCTCAGCTCCTCTTGGTTTGCCTTCATCACTTCCTGCTCTGAAAAGCACAAAAATATGACCACAGTCCATTAAGGGTGAGCAGAAAAATCCTCTAACCAGAGACAGAATAGTGGCGCCTCCAGATGATCTCTTAGAGGACACATGCAATTTATGAGAAAAATATGGAGAGTAACCTGATGCCCGAATATGGTAAACTGAAACAATTAATTAGAAATAAGAGGCTGGGAAAAAGGAGTATCTGATGAAAAAGAGCTACTACATGTCAAATATTAATAAGAAAAACTTAGGTATTTCTAACTATTTTATAATGGTAATTCGCTCAAGTTTAAATAACCCAAGAAAAGATGATAAAGAGTGGATGCTTTCCAAGGAAATGTCCATTTAACAAAAATGCAAATTATTTGTATTTTTACCTTCTAAGATAAGAAACATACAGTCATATCTTCTAGAACAGTTTTTCTCTGAACAATGTGTTTTGAAACAGAGACTGTATATGATGAGTAATATAACCTTTTATACCCTATTATCTGCTTCTTTGCAAGTTCAACAGATGTATTATACCAATTACATATTTCCAGCTAGAATACCAATTCTGGGAAAAATTACCATATTTATTATGAAACCTTCCCACTTTCTAATTTCTATTGTCTGGAAAAGTCTGAAGATCCTGAGTTTCTAGCAGGGCCAGAGTTCTGAGCCGTGGGCCCCACTCCCTACGGCAGGGAGGGTCTCAGTTAGCCACTCACCACCTTCTGCTGGAGCTGCAGATCCAAACACCGTCCACACAGACCCCACCCCTACCTCTGATTATTTCCTTACTCTTCCCTTGTGAACCTCACCCATTACATTAGACTTAATGCTTAGCGCTGCCTTCCTAATCATGACCCAGGGGCTATGTTATCTCAATGAGTCAGTCAAGAGACTTGAGTAGAGGGAACAGGAATGACTGGCTGATTTCAGCAGGGAAAAAAAAAAACTCTTGAAGATCTATTGGCGAGCTCACAGAGTCTCTGGGAAGTTGTAGTCCTCAAGATTCTGTAGTGAAGTCTAATATCCAAAATCAATGCAAAACTAGTCCGGTGAAGGCCACCCATTGGGCGCCCATTGGGCAGGAGGTGTTGCTGCTTCTACTTAGCAACACCACGGGCACTGCACACAGGATGCTTCAGTCAAAGGTCCCTGTGACTGAGTCCATGCATAATTTCCACCATGCCATCAAGCCATGTCCCGTCACCTCTTCAGGAAGCCTAGGGTGGCTGGGCAAAGAGGCTTCTGACAATCATAATATGGGCATCTTAACCACTTAATTTTTTTACTTTCCCAAGGCTAGCATGGCTGATCGGTCTACTAAGTGCCCAGCCGACCAGCAGACGAAGACAACACTGGGACCCAGTATGACCCTATTCCTTAAAGAGGGACAATTAGACAGGATTAAGGCACAAGGAGTTAAACTAGTTTCTCCTCTTCCCCACCCCAACCCCCCGCCCCACCCATTTTTCTTTTCTCTTTCCCTTTGTTCTATTTCCTGTCCTCTCTTATACTATTTATTCATAGTTCTGCTGGTAAGTGAGGTAGTGGGCGTCAGCTCCTATAATGCAATCAAGACCTTGTCCTTTTCATGAGGATTTCACTTCAAGAGACATTCCCACCATCATACAGCTCTTCTGCTGGGGCAACACTAATGAATCACCATGTTGGAATCTTGTTTCTCCCTGGCAGAGTTTGAGTCTGAAGGTGATAAACCTTTGCATTTTATTACCCCAATCCCCATAGTGGCAGCAAAACCTTGGAAGTCCTGGTTAAGAGAGATTTATGGATTTCCTGAAATACTGCATCTGGTTTTCTAGAATGACTTTTTCTCTCAACCAGTTTTAAAGTATCAACCTACAATCCATGCATACATTAAGCTGATGGACGACGGACATAGAAGGACAAGGAGAGAAGCGGGTGATTCCAAATCGGCTGTGTCACTCAGGACTTCGTTCCAAGTGGCAAAATCCCAATTCAAAAGAGCTAAAGCAAAAATGGGAGTTTACTAAACTTATATAACTGGAAAGAACATGGGTGCAAAGGCATGTCTGAGACCAGGGACAAATGATATTACCAGTTTGTCCTCTGTCTCAGGGTTTTGGGGCTTGCAGTGGCTGGCCTCAGGCCCTTGTACTTCTTATGTACAAGATGTACAAGAAGGGGATGGGCTTCTTATGTGTGATGTGGGTATCGGGGAAACATAGTTAGAGGCAGCCTCAGGTTTATATCATCCCAGCTTAACTATGCCACAGGGAAAAGAGAAACCTGCATGTACCCAGCATCACCTAGAAAATCCTCAGGGAAGGACGGATTGGTCTGGCCAAAGTCACATGCTCATCCCTGGGCTTATCGCTGTGGTCAAGGGGAAGGGTAGGCTTGATTGGCAAACCTGCATTATGTTGTTCTATCTGTAGTGAAGAAATGGGGTAGTGTAATTGGAAGCCTCCCTAAAGCTACCTCCAGTGGGTAAGGGTGGTTATCTGAAAGAAGCCAGGTGCAGTTCCAGAAGACAGGAAGTAATAGATATTGAAATGCAATGAAAACAAGATGCCTACTCAGTGGTGCACTGGCAAAAGTTGAACCACCATCCTCTTCTCCCACAAAGGCCTGCCTTGCAGCATTTACCGATTTCTGTAGAGTGAATACAGCTGCCATGGCCCATCTCAAACTAATTGTCTAGCATTCTTGAGTGCACAGTCCCCCTGCAAAGATACAACCAAATTAATAACCTCAGGGGCAGAGATCACAGTAAAATGCAGTAAATTAATGGAAGATAATGAATTTGAATATTTGTTAACTTTATTTTTAATGCAATTTGATTAATTGCAAGTATCTATACTTAATTTTTAATCATTGCTGTGTGCAACAACTGGCTCACAAATTTCCTGAAAATTTAGCAAGTGGCCATCCAAGTTAGCTCCACCACACTGAAGGGATTAAAACAAAACTAGAGAAATATAATATAAAATTAATAAAAACTATTACATACATACACACACACACACACACACACACACACACGCACACACACACACACACACATACTGGGCAGCCACAGTGGTAGGAATGAATTGGTGCATCTTTTCAAAAGGAGTTCAGGTAACTGCAGTCACTCTGGATGCAGGACAGCCCCTGGTTCCTGCCCATGCCTACCCTGGAAGGGTCTGGATCTGCAACCTCATCTGTGCTCAGTTTGGGCCCCACAGTACTGGGACGGTAGGTAAATATCAGAGGCAACTGTGAAGGAAGGAGAGGACCTGGCAACAGCAACAAAAAAATCTGCCTCTACTCCCCTTCCTCCATTAAATCACAGTCAGCCGCAAATCCCAAATCCACTGCTACATGGCCTGTTATATTTAATTTTAGCTAATACACATAACAGGTATTCCATAACAAGATAACCTTACAGCTCCTTCCTCCTTCCTTCCCTCCCTCTCTCCCTCCCTCCCTCCTGCCTTCCTTCCAGACTTATTGCTGGCCTACTGTGTGTCTAGCACGTCTCAGGGATGGAGTCTAATTGTGCTGTAGAAATATAAAATGCCACCCTAACAGACCCAATGAACACACAGACATATATTTCTCATACAATATATCTGAAAATGATGCTATTATTAATAATATTATGTGTCCTATAATTCTCCCCATCTGTAGGATATGTATTTCATATTGCACAGATGGCTTATTTTGAATTATCCATAAATTTCCTTCAAAGCAAGAAAAACTGGTTTCCTATTTTGGGTTTTATGGTTGAATTTTTATAACCCTTCCCCAGAAATTATTACACATAGACAAAGACATCTGGTCAGTAACCTGGTAAATACAGGACTCCCCACAAAGTTCACCCTGCCATATGACCTATACTCCAGATTTGCCCAAATAAATCCTGCCAAACCCTGAGACAGCTGTTGAGCTGCTTGAAATCTCCCACTCTGTGTTGTAATTTCTTCAACTTCTTTTTATTTATACAAAAACCACTTTCTTCTCTGACCTCACAACAACCTAAATCCATCCTTGCTTGCTGCATTTATTTATAAATAAGCCTAGTGATATATATATAATTTGCTTCTTTTCATGATATTCCCAAGTGCATTTCCAACCTCAAGTTCATTCCAGTTTCTGTATTCTTCAGTCATTTTCCTGCCATGCTCTCCCATTCCTGATTTCTGAATAGGCCAATGGAGAAGCAGTGGATTCTTAGTTCTGGCTTAAGCTCTTGAGCCCAATATACACCAATAAATATTTTAACTCACAAGAAGATCTATTAAAGACAAGTTTTAGATTTTATGTATTTCCTTTTTAGAAATCTAAAAGGAAAACAAAGAAATTATAAAGCTTTCTCAAAAATTTGCTCCTGAAAAGACCATTTCTAGACCTACTGTATCTAAACAGCATATTTCAAGAGCTAGTTGCAATTTCCATCTTTTAGGGGGAAATCAGGGCAACACAAATGCCCAAACCTCTCAAGGTACAGATCCCAGGTCCTAAATGTCCCCCAGGTCTACCCTATGAGAAATGAAGGGCTGACCATTGCTCCAGGGCAAAAAGTCATACCTGTATAAGTAGAAATGAATTTTTTGGTATATGTTTTTATCTTAAGCTCGTCTTCACAGAAGATTGGAAATAGAAGTTTGATGGGGTAAAACCAAAGGCAACTTGTTATCAAAGATTCATGGATATCAAACTGATCTTCCAAGGCCCATCATGCAATCAACATATCTCTACTGTATTTTCTTCTTTTCATATTTTCCATTTATAGGAGCAATAAATATGTTGGTGTGTGAAATTTACTGGAGTATAATAAGCAGCTGGCATTTCTGACCAGAAGCTGAACTGGCAGCCTCATCCCATCCCTCACTATCATCAACGCAGCTAATTATTGGTCCCTAAATGACACTTAATTATGGCTGTAATTGGAGGTCTTGTGGTTATTCTTCTAAACTGAGGTATGCTCAGTGAAGTCTCTGTAAAATAATTCAAAATCCACTAAGCAGCTGAGGAACTTGGTATCCGTGCTGTTGGTTTATCACTGTGGGTCATAGAAATTGCTTAGCTTGTATCTTTTTTCCTGATTCTTTCCCTTCAAAACTAGGAAATAACAGAACTATGCTCTTCCCTGCAGAACCCAAAGTGTATCAGAAAAATATCATCTGTTAAAAGGTATTTTCTACAGAGGTCCTTAATGTATGCCCAGCATATGCACAACAAAATGTTGCTGTTTGATAGGAATCCTGTTTTGGATTCTGTCAAGCTGAGAAAGAAAAGCCCGACATATGGCTATAAAGCATGTCAAAAGGATTGGTGGATGTTATTTATCGTTGCTTATCATATTATAGCTTACTTTCTTTTCTATTCTTTTTTTATTAATTCTTTTTAATAACTACTCCTTAAGGGTATGGTGACCACATTTTTCCCTCTAATAAAATTGTTCTTATACATTTGTTTTGTGGAATTTATATTTTGTATTCTCTCAAATTAAATGTTTATAATATAAAAATTGACCATCAGGGTCTTGTTTTTCATTTCACATTTCAGCTTTAGAAACACCAAAGTATTTGCATGTAACGATACATTTTCTAATATATTTTTCCCCATAAACTCCATTATAAAGAGATGTCATCTTTTTTAACATTGAAGCCTTACCATCTAACACAGGCTTAGCACTTAGTGGCAACTCAAATACTTGCTGAATGATACCGAGTTGATATTTTATAGTCAAGTTGGCCCACTTATGTATTTGTTTATGGTGTCATATCAGTCAGAATAGCCAGTGCCAATTTTTAAATCTTTTCTTATTTACACATTATACTTGTTCAATTGGCTATAGATGTTAAGGTAAATGAAGGTGAATAGAGGCAGTAAAATGATTGTACCTGAAATACCGAGAAATACAATGAATGTGGTTTCCTAGGTGGGAATTCACACTTTAAAGAAAGAGCCTTTATATAAAGTCAGAAAATTGGCACCTGCAGACTTCCTTTTACCTGCTCTTTATAAAACATTCAAAAGAGTGTTTCCCCCACTTTCTCTGATGATGAGCAGGTCTCAGATTTCCTCAGTCTGTAAGATGGGGATACTACTCCTGCCTATTACATGGGGTTCTTAGAAAGATCAAATAAATTCAGGCATCTGGTTTTTCCTGCTGAAGCTGGGCACATAGCAAGGACTCCCCACAAAGCAGCTCTATTTTGCTTCTGTCTCACCTCCACCCAGCCCTGCAAGCACTCCCTGCCCTGGCATGGCATGATCGACAATTGTAGCAGGCACTGCTGTCCCAGGGGCTGCTGAAACGGCTTCCCCTGCATCTGGTTCGCAATAAGAACAGCAGATGATCTGCTGTAAAACAGAAACCTAACGGTCTCCAATCAAGAGAGGAAGGTTTCATTTCACCTGCAGCAATACCTGGACAATTTCACGTGCTTTGAAAGTGTACATCTTCTAATGGAATCTCCAAGTAGCTTCTTTTTAATTTTTGCTATTATAAAAGAATGTAAAGGCCCAATTAGTCTGGGGAATTCAGGAATATTACCACGACATGGTCTGTTCCTGTTTGCTCTGGCCCGTGCACCTGCCATTCCACAGAGGATCTGGGCAGCATTGCCCACAGAGATGGCAATATCTAGCTTCCCACTTGACAGCTTTGCTTACAGTTTACAAAGCCAAGCAGCCCAGAGGAGCACAACGGAAAAGATTATTTGAAATCTGCCTCTGTGATCAGTAGAGACTTCACTAAAGGAAGGGCATCCTGTCCTTTCCCCAGCCCATACACACATTCAGGCAGGTACACAGGAGAGGCATGCGTAAATGCCTCATGGCCTTGTCAGATTCCCTGTTGTCTCTGCTTCTGACCACTTTGGTCTTTTAGTTCAAGAAAAATGAGGCTTATTGCTTCCCCTGTAAATCAGGAAAGCAACACAGTGTCACTGAGGAGCCTAGCCCAGGTGGGATTAAATTATAACCCACAGGCTACATGGAATAAACCAAAAGAGTAATTTACAATAACAATATCATTAGATTCCAGGAAAATTATGCTTACATGTCCTGAAAGAATGTTCACTCTACTGCCCAAATTACAATTTTCTTTTATTCACAGACTGCCACATGATGGATCTCCCTTTATTAATTTGAATTAAATGATCAGGCATTTGCCATATAGTTATTTTTCTTCAAACACAGTCTTAGAGATCCAGTCATAGCTAGATGTCAGAGGTCAGAAGGTGAACTTTGTCCCCCTGCTCTGTTTTCATTTCCCTAGAATAGAGAGGGCAGTGTGGGGTAGTGCAAAGTTTGGGATTTGAGCTCACGCATCTGGGTCTGAGAGCCATGTTTACTTATAAATGTGTAATTTTAGGTATGTTACTTAAACTCACTGGGTCTCTGGCTTTTTGTCTGTAAAATGAGAATGATGGTCCTTACTATAATACCAAAGACTACTGTGAAGATAAAAGCAGTGTAGAAGAACTGGATTTAAAAGTGGAAAGCCACTGGTTATGATTGTTATTGGAAGTGAAAATTGGATTATTTTAAGTACAATGTAGTCAGTCAAATAAGCCTTTATTGAGCAACTTGTAATAACAGACGGTCTTTGAACTCAGAGAAATAAGAGTATGAATCTTAATTCCATCCTTTACTAGCTAAATGACACCGGGTAAGTGATCTAGGATCTCAGGGCCCCAGCTTCCTCATCTGTAAAGTGGGGCAGTAATGGTGGCCTCACAGGGCTGTGCAGGTCCAGTGGTAATACATGTACCAAGCATCTGGCCTAACATCAGTTTTCTTTGCCTCTTCCCTAAGCAACATTGGCATGGGCGCATTGGACAATGTCAGGAGTGCAAAGAATAGTTCTCTTGTAAACATGAAGGGCCACAGTCCTCCCCATCCAGGCTCTCATTTGCCTTCTTCCAGTTGCCCCTCCCTCAAAACTAACTGGTAATTTCTTATCCTGGGTAGTTACAACTGAACCAAAATTTAAACTATCTGGCCATCAGGGTGGTCCAGCAGAGGAAAGCTAGGGAATAAAAAACAAAGTTGGAAATGCTTCCTAAATACTAATTGGATCTATTGACCAGGCTGCAAAGCCCAATCTTTCAGTAACTGTAGAACCTAAGTAGACATTTAAGTCCTAGAAAATGGGTTTGTTGAGTCCAATAGATTTTACTGACTCTTTATTCTAAGATGGTTTGGGAGCAAACTCAGTCTCCTTTATCTGGACATCATTTTGTTTTGTTTGATGTATTTTAGGCTTTGGAAAGGAAAAGAATTTTTATCTCACTTTGCTCTGTGACTCAGTGATAGAGACTGAACCTGGTCCCCAAATTCAATTTTGGAGTTTGTTCACATTGACTCCTAATAAATTTAGCTAATTAGATTACTTGTGCTTGTTTTAAATGGCAGGCTAAGGTAATTTGCTTAATTCTAAATTTGATGATGATTCTTTTTATTTAGAAGCAGATTTGTGAAAAACTTAACATGTCAGTGCTTTGGGGAGCTAACCATTAAATGAGAGTAAATTAATTGGCTTTTAGATACTTTTCTTGTTGGAATGCAACAAATTAGGACTTTTGTGCCCAGGAAAGTGGCCTCACTCACATGGACCATCATTTGTGATTCACTTCTTGAAATTTTCTTCCCATCTTGAGTTGCTCTCAGTGAATCTTGTTAGTGTTTATGAAGCACTTTGAAATATTTCTGTTTCTCTCTTTTTTTAATTCCCTAACTAGCCTCTGCTGGTCCCACCTATGCTTATAAATTTTACATTTTTAGTGCAGTTGTGATTGCCAAAGAGGAGACCTTAGCAAATAGCTCTGGGGGAGAAGACAGGCGGAAAATAAAATTTCAATCAGAATTCCAACAATTTGAAATTGTTGAAAGGGGAGCACACAGCAACTCCTGGCTTCCTATGATGCCCGGGTGGGTTCTTGTTCACGGAGCCGAAGAATGAACTTTGCAAACAGTCAAGGTAGGAGAGCAAGGCAGAGGCTTTTATTTAGAGAGAAAGCGAGAGGACAGAGCTCCTGGCTCATGCCAGGAGGGGACAAGAGATCCCCAGGGTGGTGCGTTGTCTAGGGGATTTATAGGCAGTTGAGAGACAAAGGGCTGGGGATGTACACTTGCTAAGTGGTCTCAAATACCTTTGAAGAAATGCTAAGTTTCTTATTAGTCTTCCTGGTTATTTACAAGAATTTTACTGCTCTGATTTCCTCCCAGGATAGCAGCTTCCCGGTCTGGGAGCATATCACTCAAGGCTGCCTGCTTTGCTCCCAAGGTGGGCTGAGTTACTGTCTGTTAAGAAACTTTTTTTAACTGATTGGGTTTTAAGATGGAATCCTTCCTGTTTTTACTGTGTTGTTTTGGGCTTGCTCGCTATATTGCCTAAGTTGCAACAAATCATTTGTTTAGGGCTGGAGGAAAAAAAGTAGCACTTGGATAAAGTTAGAAAAATAATCTGGGCCCCCAGCAGGCCAAAGCAAATCTCACAATGGATTATCTTGCTTTTGTTTTTTTCTGGAGGCTCCCACCCTACTCTGTCTAAGCCCATGGTCCCTGCCTCATCTACATCATTTCAGGAGAGATGGAAAAACTGAAGATATAATGGCCTCAACATTAACAGCTTTTCCCTCCTTTGGATACCATGGGAGTGTTTCAAACTTTTAAAGCATTTTCCAAGGTATAAGAAACTACCAAGATGAGAAAGAAATGAGAGCTCCTCATTGCAAGAGTTTTTAATATTCTTCAGTATGAAAACATGTTAAGAGTAATGGCACAAGGGTTAAAAATGCTCAAATAGCTTTTTTGAAAGTGTGTGTGTGTGTGTGTGGTTCAATTTACCAAAGATTCTGAACCCAATGGCCAATTTGCAATGCTCTTTCTGTGATTTATTAGAAACCAGTGGTGTGACGACAGCCAAGGTAAGGATGACCGAAAGCAAACTTAGACATGTCTTTCCTTTGACTTAATTGTGCCTATAAAAGAAGCTGTTCACTGTCTCCAGATCTTTTGTTTTTCTATGCTTTTGTGTTAACAGTAAAATGTACTCAGGATGCAAATTCCTCTTGGTAGGAAGCAGAGCTGGACATTGGCATCTCAGTTAGAAAGGCAATAATGATACAACCAGCAGTACAGAAGTAGTTGGGATGGTGGTCCACACAGAGCAATTACATGCCAAGCAGCCTCTGAACAAGAAGTTCAGCCAGTTAAAAGCTCCTTCTGAAGCTTTTCATAGTCATGGTGGACTTGGCTGGAATGGAGCTATTGTCCACGTTTAGGTGGGAAGAGGGGACAGAAAGAAATCACTAGGACCAAATGGCGGCAATAAATGTATGGGTTGTATCCTGGGGTCATGGTAGAATCTACAGCCAAGGTAGTGCAAAACCAGATACAGGAGTCCATTTCCAGTGCTGCATAGACACAGCCACATTTCATCCTTATAACCCCACTAGAGGGAAGTACTGCAGGGCACAGGCCCCATCCAGAATCCTAAAATCTAAACATTTCTGAAACACAAAAGTGTTTTATTGGGTCTGTGGCAAACTCACTTGAGAGCACAATCTGACCTGAACTGATATGAGGCCTATTTATGGTCTTTATCCAGTCGGCATGAATATCCAAATGTTTCACCGCAGAGTTGGTGCAGCTATAGGAGGGTCACACAAAACGAACGAGGCATCTACATAAAGTACCGTATATGAACCACAAGAGCTAGGTGACATCTTAAAAATCCAAAATCTGAAATACTTCTGGCCCAAGGATTTCAGAGAAGGGCTTGTGGACTCAACCTACGAGAAGACAAAACTGAGGCTTTGAGAGGTTTAGAAAACTTTCCACATCCAGACAGCTTTTGTGTATGGACTCATTTCCCCAACATACCCCAGGGAGACCAAGTGATTACTGGTGAGATTTCAGAGCAGCTGGTGAGCGCCACAGTCATGTGTGGACAAAGTTAGAGAATTAAAGTTTGTTTCCCAGGCCTTAACCACTGCTCTGACTTTAACCAAAGACTATAAATAGAACAAAACAAAATAAACATAAGCAACTCCAGTGGCGTGATTTGTGAAAGCAAAGGGGGTGAGGTGTAAAGCCTGCTTGAACTTCAGTGACAGGCCATTCTGGGGCTAGACAGTTTGAATCACTAAATGAAATCCATTTCCCTGTAACTGATACCCATTTGTCCTCGTTTTAGCACCTGGAGGACAAAGAGAAGGAAAAAGGAGACTTTGAGCTATTGGGTTGCTTTAGGATTTTTGATTTCAAGGAATAGAAAATCTACTCAAAATAACTTACAGGAAGGGTGGGCATGAGCAAGGGTTAGTAACAGGATGCAGGATCATGTCTGCTAACCTGCTTCTGGACTTTGAGAATCTGGAATGTCATCAGCTATATTTTCTCCATGCTTGACTCTGAGTTTTCAGCCTCCCCTCCCCACTCTTCTTCTCCTTACACATCTGCTTTTTTAAAATTCTTTATTTTACAAGTGGATTCATCTAACAGGCTCCAGCAACACTGACTGCCATGACGTCAACTCTGGGCCTGTAGCCAGTCCCACTGTCCCCAGGCATCTGACTACAGTTCCTTACTTTGAGTTTATGGGAAAGGGAATCGAAGTCTTGTGGCCCTGGCACAACTTGGAGTCAACAGATCAGGATCATTGTATACAAACACAACCTCTGGGTCAGCATCACTGAGCAGATGTGTGTCTAGTCTGTGTCCAGGAGAGGAGGGGAACCTAAAAAGTAAAGGTAGGTGGTGCCCTGAAATTACATTTTCAGTATTTGTGCCAGGAATTCTTCTGGGGACTTTACCTTCTTCAGCATATTCACTTCTTTTCTGGAACAACACACAATAAATTCTATCCCTCTTTCACCTAACCAGTCTTCATTCCCTCCTAGGTGTTCTTAGATCTAAGAACTTCACATATCTTGCATACATGTTCTCTGCTAGTTACTCTCCAATTTTTCAGTGCAGCAGAAAGTATTAATATAAACTTTAGAAATATGGTTTTAACACTAAGTGGAACATCTGCGATTATGACAAAATATATCTGACTATATTTTCTGATCATGAATAACTTCAGATTCTGCAAATGGTTTCTGGATCGATGTTGACCCCACTTATAGACATTTATATAAAACTTTGCATCCATTTTTATTTTTTAAAATAATGAATGTTTCTGATTTATTATGAAAAAAATGTGGATGAACCCTCTTATGATAAGAAAAAGTCCTCAAAATCTATTTTATTCTCTTTTACTTAGATCACATCTTTATTACTACATACAGATCACCAGAGAAAGATTCAGGATGTGCACTTTGCTATAACTTGTTCGGATAAGCCATAGGTAGGTCTTGCTATTCTGAGGTTTTGTTTCTTCTGAGGTCATGTAGAGAAGCTTATGTGAAGTGGAAAAAAAAATTGCTAGTCTGGGTGTCATCTTACTCTGGCTCAGTCTAGAGGTGAATGAAGTTTTAACAGAAAAAAAAATTAAATTGCTTAAACGGCCTTGAAAACCTATCTCAAAGAGCTTGCAATTTGTACCAGCCATTCTCTTGGCCCTGTTGGTAAAAGCTTTTCTCTCACTCACTTACTTATTCCCCCAAAGCTTAGTTTGTCATTTAAATCAAAATGATTTAGAGGAAGAACTTGATCGGTAAGAATAAATTTGCAGGTTTTCTCCTTCACAGACTACCTTATTTTTTTAAGGTGATAAACTTAAAAATATGTTTGGTTCAATACTTGTGCTTCTCATTTCTCTTCCTAAGTGATAGTGTAATGCTCTGTCATGCACTGGTAAATCACTGCCACATTTCATTCCAGAGGTGACAGGATTTTTAATGGTCCAGAAAATGACACCACATGTATCAATCTATGCACATCTCACCTGCACTCAGGTACAAGGTAGTGTGTACTCTTGCTGATTTTGCTTCCTCTTTTTTCCTAACCAGTTTGGAACAAACCCTGTTGTTTGGGTTTCTTTGCTTGAAACTCCTGCTGGCTTATCTCAAGGAGCAAAGAGAGTTGAGAGGTCAAAGTTACAATAAGTAACTCCAAATAGCCAAAGCAATCCTGAGAAGGAAGAATAAAGTTGGGGGGGCGGATCTTGCTCCCCAACTTCAAACTCTACTACAAAGCCACAGTAATCAAGACAATTTGGTACTGGCACAAGAACAGACCCACAGACCAGTGGAACAGAATAGAGAGTCCAGATATTAACACAAACATATATAGTCAATTAATATACGATAAAGGAGCCATGGACATACAATGAGGAAATGACCGTCTCTTCAACAGATGGTGTTGGCAAAACTGGACAGCTACATGCAAGAGAATGAAACTAGATCATTGTCTAACCCCATACACAAAAGTAAATTCGAAATGGATCAAACACCTGAATGTAAGTCATGAAACCATAAAACTCTTAGAAAAAAACATAGGCAAAAATCTCTTGGACATAAACATGAGCAACTTCTTCATGAACATATCTCCCGGGCAAGGGAAACAAAAGCAAAAATGAACAAGTGGGACTATATCAAGCTGAAAAGCTTCTGTACAGCAAAGGACACCAACAACAGAACAAAAGGCATCCTACAGTATGGGAGAATATATTCATAAATGGCAGATCCGATAAAGGGTTGACATCCAAAATATATAAAGAGCTCATGCACCTCAACAAATAAAAAGAACATAATCCAATTAAAAAATGGGCACAGGATCTGAACAGACACTTCTTCAAAGAAGAAATTCAGATGGCCAACACATATATGAAAAGATTCTCCACATCGCTAATCATCAGAGAAATGCAAATTAAAACCACAATGAGATATCACCCCACACTAGTAAGGATCGCCACCATCCAAAAGACAAACAACAACAAACGTTGACGAGGGTGTGGACAAAGGGGAACCCTCCTACACTGCTGGTGGGAATGTAAATTAGTTCAACCATTGTGGAAAGCAGTATGGAGGTTCCTCAAAAAAACAAAAATAGAAATACCATTTGACTTAGGAATTCCACTCCTAAGAATTTACCCTAAGAATGCAGGAACCCAGTTTGAAAAAGACATATGCACCCCTATGTTTATCGCAGCACTATTTACAATAGGCAAGAAATGGAAGCAACCTAAGTGCCCATCAATAGATGAATGGATAAAGAAGATGTGGTACATATACACAATGGAGTATTATTCAGCCATAAGAAGAAAACAAATCCTACCATTTGCAACAACATGGATGGAGCTAGAGGGTATTATGCTCAGTGAAATAAACCAGGTGGAAAAAGACAAGTATGAAATGATTTCACTCATCTGTGGAGTATAAGAACAAAGAAAAAAACTGAAGGAACAAAACAGCAGCAGACTCACAGAACCCAAACATGGACTAACAGTTACCAAAGGGAAAGGGACTGGGGAGGATGGATGGGAAGGGAGGGATAAGGGGGAACAAAAGGGGGCATTACTATTAGCAGACATAATGTAGGGTGGGGGGTCACAGGGAGGGTTGTACAACACAGAGAAGACAAGTAGTGAGTCTACAGCATCTTACTACGCTGATGGACAGTGACTGTAATGGGGTATGTGGGGAGGATTTGGTGAAGGGGGGAGTCTAGTAAACATAATGTTCCTCATGTAATTGTAGATTAATGATATGAAAAAAAAGTTACAATAAGTATGTTTACTCATGAATGTGTGAGACCTGACAGGTGAGCTACGTTATAGGTTAGCAGGTGTTATCTGGTAATAATGGTCATAGTATCGAATTAATGTTGATTAAAGAAAATCTGTAGCATGTAAGACCAGTATACAGTACTTCTCATAAATTTAACATATTCAATTTAATTTCCAAACCATCTTAGAGTTAACACGAGGACATGTCAGGATAGCTGGAAGGGGTACGCTGATGATGTCATTTGATTCAGCAAGACCGCTCTTATGCATTGAACAGCAAAAACATGTATCAAATCAACATCATGTTCAATGTAGTAGCATGTCTGCCTGTAATAGCATAGTTAGGAGCAATTAAGTGTGGGTGCCCTACATATGGTAAGTATTCTGTAAAGATGAAGATTCAACAGATGTCCATGTTTCATGTGTAGACGTGACCAAGGAAATATTATGAAAAAGTTAGAGAAGTACAGAGGAGATTCTATTTTGAAACAAAGTTCCAATAATATCTGTGTCTTTTGCGTCAGCTATTCCACACCCACAAACTTGATGAACATGGGTGAATGCTTTCATGCATGGATGTTCATTTTAGGAAAAATAAAAGAAGAAACCACAAATACGTTCAACATGGGGGGATGAAAAAATAAGTTTTGGTTCAACCATATAATGGGATAGTATGTAGCCATAAAAATCATGATGACATAAAATATGTTTAATGATATGACTTGTTAAGTGATAAAAGTAGGTTTATAGAGTACTATATATAGCATTTTGGGTATAAACACAATGGGTACTCTATAATATTCATCTGTGTATATGCATAAGTACAATTGTGAATGGATATTTCCTACAATATTAACAGTGGAAACTTCTGGATGGTGAGATTATGTTATTTCTCCCTACTTTTTTGACTCTATGTATCTATATTTTCTAAAATGAGGATAACTTATTACTTGCATAAATAAGTCTAAAAATGTAAAGTCAGTAACAAAGTAATAAATACATTATAATCAAACCAAGGAAGGATACAAACTAAAATGCTGACAAAGGCTAGGGAATCCCTAGGGAATGGACCATGACTGCTTTTACGTTCTCACTTCACTCATTTCTGTTGTCAAAGTTTCCCAAATAAATATATACTGGCTAAGAAAAAAAATTAAGAAAGGTGCAGAACTCTGCATTCCTCTGCTTTACATGATCTAAGTTTAGCAACTCATGATAAATATAAAAATAATAGGAAGGATTAAATGTCAGATCTTACAAGAACTGGGCTTAGAGGCTCAATGACTATATGAAGAAACTGTGACAACCTGCAGTAGAGCTCAGCCCTCCCGTAAGTCCCAAATTACAAAAGATTGTTTCTTTTTCATGTGACTTTAACAATTTGAACAATGGCTCACATGCCTATGATTCATTTAGGGTATGTGAGATGAAAGCAAACAAGAAAATAAGAAATAGCTCTTGACCTTGAGGAGATGACAATTTGTTGAGGCAAGATTTCACTACGATAATGATTAGGGCTTTATGTGTGCTTTATGGAAATTAGTTATATTAGAAGGGCATAATTGGATAGCATTTCAAACTAACAAATAAACAAGGGCATATAAATATAGCAAAGACAACAGTCGGGAAGCAGGGGTGGGTCATAAAAGCCATATGTTACCTTGAGGAAGTTCACTGTGGCACTTAATCTGTCATAAGAGGGTCAATCAACTTTAGCTGACTTAACATTAACACCCAAGACAACAGGGAGATGGGACATAGTTAGGTTCAGAATCATAGACATTATGCCAAAATTCACACTAAAGTCAATGTAATTCTTTCCTCCATAAAGCAAACATTTTCTGGGCACCAGCTTTGATTGCTTTCAATATGCAAACCAACACCAATATCATAGACTCATTTCCTTAACACATCTGTTTTAATTTAAGGAATAAATTATTATTAATCCTAAATCAATAATGGTTAAATTTCAGAACTGAATTCTGAAATGAATTCATCCATACAGTAATATTTCTTTGAGAGACTACTATGCACTCACATAGTTCTAGGCACTGATGGAACAAAGTATCTATCTTCATGGAGCTTACATTCTGGAATGTGGGGGGGGGAGAGATCTATATAAAAACAAAGATATATTTATCACATATATACTTTCTGTGATAAGTGCAATGGAAGAAATGAGGCAGGATGAGCGGAATGTGGTCAAGGTGGGAGTCATGTATATGATAGTCTGAAAGGTGATTTTTAAGCAGAGACCTATAGAAAATGAGGCAGGAGGTGATCAAATATCTTGGAGAAGAGTATTCTAAGAAGGCTGAATAACAAGAAAGACGTCCCTGAGGTGGCGGGGGCGGGGGGTGCTTTGTGAGTTCCAGCAACAATAAGGAGGCCAGTGGGGCAGGAGCTGGGTGACCAAGGGGAAAAACAGGAGATAGTCTGGGAGGTGGAGAGGACAGAATTTGGCTTTCATGCTGAATGGGTTGGGAAGCCAGTGGAGGATGTTAAGCAGAAGAATGACTTGATCTGACCTGCATGTTAAAAAGGCTCCCTGTGGCTGTTGCTGTGGGGAGACAGGCAGTGGCACAAGCACAGGGACCAGGGTAGGGTAGGGAAACCAGTTAGGAGGCTCTTATAAGATTCTAGATAAGTTGAGGTAGCTTAGACTATGGCAGTAGCAGTGGGGGTGGTGAGAAGAGGTTAGCGCCTGGGTGTAAGCGTCAGGATTTGCCAGTGGAAGTGGGGTGTTAGAACAGGAGGCAGGGATGACAATGAGGGTCTGGCTTAAGCAATTGAAAACTGTGTCTGCCGTTGTTAAGACAGATTGGAGAGGAACAAGTTTTGTGTGACTTCTTACTTACAGTGAAGCCAAAGACATCAGAGGCATTTCTAGCCTGCGGCAGGGCACACTGGGTTGTCTTCTGAAACGTACATTCAATAGTATTGTTCTCAGACTCTGGTAAGCGGGGTCCCTGCCCAAAGCTCAGTTCTAGTCCTCCATTAGCTATAGCCCCCTGCCAGGTGGCAAGGAGCCCAGGCCAAGGGGATGTGCTCACCCAGAGCCCACCCTCCTTCTAGGACATGCTTTAAGTAACCAGAACTGTAGAATTCCCTGCCCAATGGCCCTAATCCACTTTCAGGGTCCACCGTCCTGAGGCAGACCACGCCCCAGTATTGCTCCTCTACCCTGCTGGGGAGCTGTATGCCAGGTGTTGGGACGGAGCTGTTACACACAGGCTGGGATAGCCGCAGAAGCACCCTCAGGGTGCAGCCAGAGCCCAGGGTGAGAAGGAAAGGGGGCAGAGCAGGCTGAGTGCCACAGTCTGGCGCAGGGCCTCACTCTCCCCACACTGCTGGCTCACTGAGGAGTCAACCTTCCAGATAATTATAAACGTTTGTCTGCCAAGGCAGGAGACAGAATGAATATTCTTAACAGTCCCCAGCTTGATTCAGGTTTATTTTGATATTTTACTTCATATGCATGTCATTAGGTAGGTGTGGGAACATACATAGAACATGGGGTCCTTGTCTTTAAAAGTGATCCTGGGTCCTTGTCCCACCAGACATCATGAAGCACCTGCCTTGGGAAGCACCCCGAGCACGCCAACCTCACTGAGGGATAATTGCCAGCTTGCTCGGCTGTTTGGCCCTTACGGTGAGCCCCCAGAAGGCAGAAGAACCGTGAGCCCTCCTTAGCTCTGCAACCCAACAGAATGCCAAGCTGGTGAGCCATGTTTACGGGGAGAAAGAAGGGAAGGGGGTGTAGGAAAGGGGGAAGGAAGGAAAGGGACCGAGTGGAAGAGATGACACATCCTTGTGCTTTCCTACACTGGAGGGACGAGTGGTGTGGGCTCTGGGTGAAGACTGTTAACAGTGCTTCAACGTGCTCAGGCGGCTGAGCAGAGGAGAGGGGCCTTTAATGCCTCTTACTGTGGTCGTCCAGTGCCTGACCATACAGCTGACTTAGGATCAGACAGGTCACCTGCCAGAATCTGTAAAATGGGGCTAATAATACCTCACAGGGGTGTCAAGAGGATACAAGAGATAATATATGCAAAACTCTCTTACTTTTTCAGAAGAAAGACATTATATTAACCTAAGGTATTATTATCATTCATTTTTAACTTTGGAATAGCATCATCCTGTCATTTTTGATCCCATAATTACAATACATCAGGTAAGCACAGATTTTAAAATCAAGGGAGCACTGTACAATGATCGGAGACATGAAAACTTTGTCACATGAGAACAGCCCTGACAACTTCAAAAGTGCCTTTGGGCTGCATCTATTTCCATATTAATGCAAGCCGCATACATCATTAAAGAGAAATGCAAACGTTCAGTGTTCGCTAGACTGTACCTCTTATTTGACAGATAGACAAAAATCGTCTGTTTGGGCCATGTGGGAATGGTAACCGCTGGCAACCAGCGCTCCTCATTGAGACAAGGGAGTGAAAGTGCCTTTTGTGTGAAGCCGTGGACCACCCCTGCCCAGCTGAGACCATTGGAGAGCCCTGATTCTGAACTAAACTTTGAAATCTAGCAATATTCTGTCTCTAATCCTCTTTTAAATTAGACATCCATGTACTGGTCTCGAAGTTTTTTAAATGTGGCAGTTCTTAGAAGCTGTAAGTGCTAAGTATTGCCATTTCAATATCTTTTTCTAAAAAATATATTTTAGAAAGCTTTGGTCACAAATGTTTTCTCGCTTTGTTTGTCTTTGTCCTGACAAGGGCCACAAATTCCTGATCAATGGGGTAACAGAATGAGTGCTGGTGGAACAAGAAGATTTCCATTTGCTCCTGACCTGACGTGGTCTCAGTTGAGTTGTTGGGCCTCAGTTTCCTGTTGTGTAAAATGCAAGGGTGAAACTAAGGCCCTGCAGTCCTCTGGCTCAGGCAACGAAGAAGGACAACACCATTTAAGAACTGTGGGTTGGCAGTAAGGGCTTAGAAGAAAAATGTCCTTTCCAGCTACCATTCAGTCCTATGCACCACTTTCACCCAGTGGAGGTTTGAGTGCCCAAGATTATTTCCGGAATCACCATCAATTCAAGAAGTGATACCAAAGAAGCCTTGAGTTGCTTCTCTCCCTGGTGCGAACGCTGGTGTGATATGCAGCTTTAATTAGCAGTGAGATGTCATCATTTTGGATGGAGACCAAGGTATAGCCTTTGGGGTACCAATCTCTGCATTCATTACAGAGATTGCACAGTGATGCCATCCCTGACCGTCCTTAGGCAAGACAGCGAAGCTGAGCTGGATCCTACATGGACAGTGAGTTGAGGGCTCTCCTCAGAAACCAGTGTTTTCATGACAACTGTTGACTGTGAAAGTCAGTGAACAGGCCCTGCTCTGTGAATTGAGCCCAAGATACTGTAAAGGGCCCTTTCTCTGTCTCTCTCTGTCCACCCTAAGTGCCGTGGACCAGAGGCCACCTGCTCTTGAGTACAACTCCTGCATGTATAATGTGCACTTAGTGTCTTGACATCAGATCTCAGGTGGCTCAGGCAACAAGTATTTCCTTTGGCCCAACTGATGAAACAAAATAAATTATTCCACAGTGGGTCTGCTGGAGATATACACAGAGCCAAAAGCACATGGACTTTATCCCCCAGTTTTTTCCCTAGCTTTCCTGTTGGTACAAAATTCAGCAACATTTAACAAGCTTGTATTTTAAAGGAGGGGTAATGGGCCCATTGATGGTAATTTGGATTTTTTTATTGATGACCCCAGAGAGAGCTCTTGATTAGAGAATCATATTAACAATAGAAAGGACTTGTCACTTCTACCCCATATGGGCAGATCGGGGTAAAAATAGTCTGATGGTTTAATTTAGGTATTCTCAACTGATCCAGATGTGAGACCCATTAAACTCATTATGTGCCAGACACGGTGGAAGGGACATTTACAGATATTATTTCATTTAATTCTCACAGCCTCATGCTACAGCCTCGTTTGTAGGTAAGGCAACTCAGGTGAGAAGTTAATAAAGGGCACAGCTGGGACTGGAAACTAGGACTTGTGACTTCAAGTTCAAGATACCCTTTCCACCGCACACATGCGGTCTAGGACAAATCACAATTCACTTGGGCGATGCCCCAGTTTAAGGACATAATTTTTCTGAGCAACTGGAGAGCAGATAGGAAGGGGCAATAATGAGGGGAAGAGGCATTAATCATAAACGAAACCCAAAGGATCTCGGCAGCCACGAGGCGCGCCTCCATCCATTGATGTGTCAGAACAATACACATTTGACCTCAGAAGTCTTGACAAATAATCTAAATCCTTAGGTTTGGTTTTTTTGAGTTGTGTATGAATTGAAGTAACACATCACACATACATCCTAGAATTCCTAATGACATATCATCCTACCAAAGGACTGTGCAATGGGTGTTTTCCTTCACACCGTCTCTTTTTCTGGGTCTCTCTCCACCTCAGTGTCTCTCTGTGTATATTTCTGCTTTTCTCTTTTTCCCGCCTACCACCAGGCCAATTGCCCCTGCTTCTTCCGCACCAGTCATTTCACTCATGTACCCCACTCCCAACCCATGACTCCTTGCACCATGCAGAGCCCCCAGGGAAGTTTTGTGACTGCTATTAATCTCAGAGAGAACAAGCCCTGGAATTTTAGTGAACAAAACCCTCCATCTCATTATATAGGTTAATAAGCTCCTAGAGCATGTTCAGATCCTATGAAATATTAACGACATGCCACATAAGTTATAGGCTGAGGACATCTTATGCTTAGAGCGTTAGGAGGCTCTGCCAACTGACATCAATCAGAAATTAAAACAAAGCATTTCTAAATGTAGAACAAAAATCAGTGGAAACAGTTGATTTCTAAATGTCTGATACAGGAAGCAAATTTTGGGGAGAACATTCATTGCCACTAAAAGGAAGATACATTTATGTATATAAATACATACAGATATGTATGTATATATATATGACTATATATGTAGTCTTCCTATTAGGAAATAAATGACATGTATTGGTTATACAAAATAAAACAAAAAATCAAGTTGGAAGCCTAGTAATAAGTTATAAAGTGACATTTAGTGACGACAGTTCCTTTCAGTATCTGATAGATGGCAGGTAATATAAATAACACTCCCCTTCCAGGGCAGAACGAGGTGGCATCAAGCATCTTTCTGTGAGTGCAGCTGCAAAGTCCCCACCAAAGCTTTTAAAACAATAGAAAGGCTTGAATACAAAACCAAAGCTCTTCTGACCAAGGTTCTGATTTTCTGCGTTCCTCAAAAACAAACATAGATTTACCTTTCACACTTCAGTGTCCTGCACTCACCTCTTATGTTAAAAATAGCAACCCTGAGCATTGAGGAAACCCCAAAAGAGCTTATTTTCTTGTGGGACTCTTATTTATTTGTTTTTTTTTTTTTGTTTGTTTTTTTACTGTGATAAGATACTTAACTTGCTGCAATACTGCTATTTTAAGAGGAAGGATATCTCACTGGTCCCAGTAGCACAAGACAGAACCTGAAGCCTCCTGTAAGGTCACCATCATGCAGTGTCCCAGCCTCAAGTATCACCTCAGCCAAACAAGCCCCCCCACAGCCAGTGTCCTACCTGCTTACAAGGTCCAGGAAATAATCCCCCAAATAACTTTCACAGCCGATGTTTTCCAGGATCCTAGTCAAATGCCTCAGGTTCTTTGCCATTCACACAGTTCTCGGTCAGGTCAAAGTCTTCCTCACTTTTACATTTTGGGGGGTACTCTGGACACTTTTATGAATATCCAGGCTCACTGTACATTTGGAAAGATCCCAAATTGTCAGTATTAACAATAACTTTTTCTTATGCAGACTTTGGACAATGACTGCGTTCCAGAATATAAAGTTTCCGGAGAAGAAGAAACTAAATCACAAGAGGTCAAGCAGATTGTTGAGCCATCAGCTTAATACAGGCATTCACTGTGGAGCAGGCCAGGGCTCAGGATTCCTAGGTCAGGGAGTAACAGTCAAGACGCTGTGAAGTCCTAAAGGCAGGGATCATGGTCCACAGGCTGACTCCACGGCCAGCCTGGATTCCTTATTTGCTGCCGTTCCTTGCCGCTAGGGGGCCTGCTGCTGCCACCCTGCCTGCCTGGCTTTGCTGAGGAAGGAGTCTCCGCAGAGGGGAGGACAGGGTCAAGCACCCAGGCTCATCAGAAGGCAACAGGATGACAGGAAAACTCCTCTCAGGTAGGAGTTATGTGAGGATCCAAATATTAAATATATGTTACAGATTTTTCCCTTTAATTCTTAATTCTACCCATAATGGGCATTAATACAGGTCTCTCTCTGCACGTTCTCAGCAGTAGTTAGAACTTTGGTTGGAGGCGGCCAAGACCCAATTCCTATCAGCTAAAGCAAAGAAGGAAAATGCTTCGGTTCCTCTAAACTGCCCCTGAGGAAGGTGGGAGTGGAGCTGGCCTGAGGGCTGAGTGGAGCCTGGGTTCAGAACACCTTCAACACAGGCTGCCTGTCACCTTCATTCTCCCAGGGCGGTAAGGCTGCTGCACGCCAGGGCCATCAGCTTCTCAGCTGCAGCCCTGAGAGGAAAAGGCACCTAGCACCCTGTCTCTGTTCAAACAAATCCCAGGAAGACGTCAGTAGGAATTTTCTCGGGTCCTTGAAGCCAGGTTTCATGCACATAAATGACTGTTTGCAGCTACTTGGCTTCTAAGATAAATATTCAATATACTGAAGTAATGAAGTTTTTTTTTTCTTTAAGCTTGTAAGTTCAAACTACCAATCTCATTATTCTATCTATAAATCTAATAAATTTTTAAGAGGTACTTTACAATTTGGGCAATTAAGTTCTCTTAAACAGTCTAAACCGCATTTATACATGTAATATATATGATTTTCTTCTTAAGTACTTCGAGTGCTTGACTAACAAGCAAAACTTTCCCAAGTACCTAAGCAGCTCTTATTATCCAATAAATTTAACTTTTAAATACCGTAACCCTAAAGTTCTCTTAAATCTTTCAGTACTATTTACAAACGTAGCCAACCTTTCTTGGAACTTTACTTTAAAGCTTCAGTCTATAGTCAACTGCTTAATTAATCATTTAAAGTGGAATCACATGGCTAATAACAAGGTCGACTATGCCAGAATCTCTTAAACATAAAAAGGACTTTACAAACTTACAGACAGTTTCATTAACAGACATACAGGGATTGTCTTAAATTCAATATAAAAATGTTAAAAGTGTGGGGTCTGTTTGCTTTATCCTCTCTGTAGTTAATTCTAAAACTTTCCAAGGTGGGAAAACCCTTCTCTGATAGAGAACAGTTTTATAATTCCCAGTAAATTCGATGTAACTTCTCACTGGATGGTGCTTCTCATTAACCAGAGATTCAGGCCCAAATGTGAGCTCTGGAGCTAGAGAACCCCGACTTGAGAATTCCTGCTTCCCTGATGGCCACCAAAAGCCCTTTTTCAAACAGTCAGCCATCAGGTGTGCTCAGCCCACTTCCTGCAAATGGGATCCAGTTGACTAAACTGAGTCTCCTGAGAAGTGTTTACCTGATTCATTTGTAACTTCCTTCATCTGTTTTCAGCAGACTTGAGTCCAGGAATTCCATACTCTCCCGCCTACATTGCCCTGTCACTTGATTGGATTCAGCTAATCTGGTTAGGGTTTAAGTCTCATCCTGCCTGCCTGGGGGCTGGACGCTGAGGCCATTTGACAACAGGAAGAAGGTGACCTCTGGCTAGATTGGTCACATGCCCACCCACAGGGCTGATGAGCTAAATATCTGGCTTTGTGCCGTTTGTCTGTGGGTCCACAGAGAGGGTAGGGGAAGAGAGAAGCCATGCAGTCCGTGCTAGGAACTGCAGGCAGCTCCCTCCCACAGCCCCGCCTTCCTGCTTTTCCAGCCCATCTTCCGCTCTCGGCAGCCGGGGTGACCTTTCTCAGATGGAGACCTAGCCGTGCATGCTTATCTTGAAAACCCTTCAACGCACCTTCATCATCTGCACTTGTTGATCGTGACCAGGATCCATTAGCAGCCTCTGTTGATGTGACTGCTGTGACCCTTTTCTGCCTCATCTCTTGACAGTTTTCCTGCCATTTCTTATCTTTTGACCCTTCCGGCAGATAGAATTTATTATATCACCTGTAATTTATTGATTCACAGAGCTCTTCATATACCATCACCTTCTACGCCTTCTTCTATGTATATGACAATCCCTCCACCCACAAAAAGCTTACCTTTTCTACCTAGTTTGATTCCTAAACTCCTGCTCACCCGCCAGGAGCCCAGGCCACCCTCCTGCCCTCACACCTCTCTCCCTTTCAACTGTGCCTTCTTCTGGGGCTCCGTAGCATCTTTGTGCTCTTATGTAGCACTCATCACAGTGTTTGGAAAATACTTGTCAGCATATCCACTTGCTAATTAGATCAGTTCCTTGAAGGCAGGTTTATATCCTAGTACCTTCCGCAATACCTGGCACATAGGCAGTCTCAGTAGAGACCTCCATTGTGAAGATTCTAGAACTAGTATAACGGTGAAATGTGGGAATAATGAATACATATTAGGGTGCACAATGAAAACTCCTGACGTGTGTTTGTGTGTGTGTGTGCGTGTGTGTGTGTGTGTGTGTTTGTGTGTGTGTGAAAGAGAGTATTTAGGAACCATAGCTAAATCAATAAATGATCCCAGAGCCAGCAGAAATCTTAAAATCCTTAAAAACATAGGCAAATGTGGGGGCATGAAATGTTCAAGGCCTTTTAAATCCCTTCTAGATAACAGTAATAACAAACATTTAAATCATGCTTACTATGTGGTAGGCATTATTCACCATTTTTAGTTAATTTCTCTCTTAGTCGAATCCCATGGTATGATTATTTTCCTCCTTTTAGAGGAGGAAGCTAAGGCACAGAGAGGTTATGTAACTTATCATCTCTCACATGCATGGCTCAGTGTTCTATTATGAGCTAGAACAAGGTAACAGCAAGCCAAGGAATGAAGATGACAGAATAGAAAGACTGGATGGGGAATCCAGGAAAAGAAGACACTTCCAAGGGGTAGGACCTTTGTGTGAGTATATTTATTAATGTGGCTTGCTATTTGTGGTCTTATCTACATTAACATATTTATTTTGACTCGAGTACCTACCCAGCTGCTAATGGATGAGGTCCAGATCTTAATATTTGACCAGACCTATTCATACCAGCCCACATAGGGTAGCATAATGAGCAATGCATTATCCAAGGGTCTGGACTGTGAGTAATACCAATCACTCTCACCTAAACCAGAGGATTTATATTATCTTTAGCTGAATTAACTAGTTGAAGCGGGAGTGCTGTGACATCAGCAAAGATCAGTTTCCAGTCTGTGGTGTCCTTGGCTGACCATCAGGAGCTCTCCAGACCTTTCTCCCATGCCATTGCTGACACACCACTTACAGCTCACCTCCCCGCCAGGGTCACACTAAGATGTAATGTCAGCATACCTGGAGCCATGCTTCCTGACGCTAGGAACGCCTGTTTCTTTCTTTGTATCAGTTTTGCAGTTTCTGCAGAACTGAAATGTTGTCACTGCAACTGATCACTCTTTCAGTAGTCCGTCCAAGCTTGTGACATGATTGTTAGCTAGCAAGGTGGTAAGAGTAAAGTCGCTCTTGGCTGGACTTCTGACGGCAACTTCTGGCCTCTCTAGGATGGATATTTGCACGTGTGACATCAGTTGGCACCATGAACTGACATGTGAGGCAAGGAATTAAAGTTATAGGCAGTGAAGAGAGAGACCGGGGAAAATGGCTCCCTGCTTTAATCGTGTCCTGGCACACGCCCCTATCATCTCTTTAGTTTGAGAAGCAGGGCCATTTCCCTGGTTACCAGCACAGGGTGAATATGCCTCCATGGGTTGTTAGGATGATGAATGTCATGTGTGTGTGTGTGTGTGTGTGTGTGTGTGTGGTGTTTGCAGGAAGCTGTGCAGATTTCTATAATTAATACATTTTTTAAGCTGGTAACAGCATTATCACATTTATATAATAACTCTACCTTCTTGACTTTGGACAGATTCCTTTATGCTCATTAGTTGTGGATCCCTTTTGAAGAGTATGTTGCTTATAAAATTTACTGAGCAATCTTGGGCAGATACCTTACCTTCTTTGGTCCCTCAGTCACCTCATCTATAAAATAAAGGGTATGAGCCAAATCATCTCCATGCTTTCCTCTAGCTTTATAGTTCTAGAATTTGAGATGATCAATAAATGCTTGTTGATGTGATATAAATGCCTTCCATTTGCAATACATTTGCTATCCAGGGACTAATTTATTTAGAAATAGAACTCTCCAGAGGAAGAAAGAAAGGTTGGACCATACTCAGAATTTCACGGTTTGATGATCTGTTTGTCTGGCTAGGATCTAACATGAAATCAATTGGCAATAAAGGTTGCTGGTCAAGCATAAGGTGATAAGATAACTCCCTTCTGTTAAAGGCAGACTGAAAGCAGAGATGAGCGCTCTCACACACTTTCTCCAGTCTGTGCGTGCTCTTCCAACTGGAGCATGTAACATTCATTGGCTAGTACATGGCTGGATCGCCCCCCAAGGTTTCCCCTGGAAAAGGTGAGTTTCCTTCTAGAATTCAGTCCTCTCCTCTAGTTGTCTGATTAGTTCAGATTCTAAGTTGACCCTCTGATCACTAGGGACCTTTAGCAAAACCTACAATGGCTAACAAAGTGTTTCCATAATATGCCAGCCCCTTTCTTGGTGAGTGTGATGTGATTACTTTGTCTTGCTAGGAAAGTGTTTCTGATTTCAGGGGCAGAAACAAAGTGCCCAGCACCCTTCTGGAGCCTGAGCCACTGCCGTCATTATTTGGCTGCCCTCTCTGCTCTGCACTTCTTTATGCACTTCTCACAACTCTGACACCTCTGTTCAATATGTCTTGTCATTTTTGGCTAATAAACTTGGTCTCTTGCCAAGTCAGCCATCCTCTCAAATCCTGGGAATCCCATCTCATCATGCCTTCCTTTTATCACTGAATGAAACACTGTTTGACCAATTTTGTGTGTATGTTTCTTTGCTCTGACCTACAAATACAAACCTCCTCCAACATCAGACTGGGCCATTTTCTCAACTGTGAATTTGTTTCTTCTCACTTTTCTACAACTAAGGAAGCTTCCAGACAGAGATTTTTTTGACATGTGGCTTTTACTCCCTTTGAACATACTCAGTAACTTAGAGAAGAATTCTTATTCTTTACAAGCCCATCAATTTGCTTAAGAACCTCATCTTCTGCTGGGACACCCTGCATCTTATTAGAAGTATTTCAGTCTGCGTTACAGACCACATGTGCAGCATCTCACTGTTTCCCTCACAGAAATAAACTTGGTCCAAGAAATCAATGTTGTTTTATCCCTTCTGCCATATTGGCCATTGGATTTTTTAATTAAAGTTTTATACATATATATGTGTAAAACATTAAATGTGATATTATGTATGTTTCTTTGTGTGTGTTGTTTGTTTTCAGTTAATTTAGCACACAGTTTTTTGTGGTTTCTTTTTTCTCTGCTTCCCTCACCCCCATTCCACCCACCATTATTCCCAGCCCATCATTCCCCTCCATCCAATTTCTGTATCTCATTTTAGCCACAGACCATAGATCCTTCTACATTTCTCCAGGTTTTTGAAATTGCAGCCAATCATGAATACCCATATATAAATACACAGAAATAAAGGTTGTGTTAGCCAGGATCCCAGCAGGAAACAGATGGCAACTTTCAATTAAGATCATTCAAAGAGAATCTAATAATGGGATTGTTCATAAGGTGCATATAGGGTATCAGAAACTAGAGGGATTGGAACCACATCTGAGCTGTTAATATGCTTAAGCCTTAAAGGAAGGCCAGGAGGAGGTAGTTGCCAGAGACAGAATATCATAGAAAGGGCTGTCTTGAGAGAAGCTGGGATACTTAGGGTCTCAGCCAGCCTTGACATCCCTCTCCTGCCAGCACTTCTGATTGGCTGAGCCTCACAGGAAGTCATTGGTTTTGGAGAGTCACGGGTCTGGTCCATAAAGGTCATCCTCTCAGGGCACAGATCAGATTGGAGAGAGTGGAGAGTGAATGGAAGGTGGGAAATGAAGACATCTGGTTTAAGAGTGTCTTTGTTGTTGCTATTGATTTTCTGACATTGGAGTTACATTATTCATACTTGCTGCGTATACTCATCCCCATAATAAATTCACAGATATCCTTCCAAATTAACTGGTATAGTTTTCACTTATTCTTTTTTACTAGTTGCATAAGAGTCCATGGTGTGGAAAGTTAGAAAATTTATTCAATACTTTTCCTGTTTTGAACACTTGGAATATATGTATATATGTGTGTTGTGTATGTGTGTGGATATGTATATATGTATACTTGTGCTTTTAAGCATATACTTTTTATTTTAATAGGTTTTTGCCAGACTGCTTTCCATAGGCCCTAACTTTGCAGATTAACAAATTCTGTGAGTCCCTTCTCCCTCATCCCCTCTAGACGTAGGTGTCACAGTCTTTTTAATTCTTGCTCGTCTGAAGGTGGTGATGCTTCAGTTACTCTAACTGGTATGTTCCTAATAACTTCTGACCTTGAATGTGTTTTCTCATGTTTGCTGGCTATTTGGGGAGCTGTCTGGATTTTCTAGTCCACTGGCTGTTTGCTGGTAGTCCTTTTAGCATGCGATTCTCCTTCTGATATTTGTACAAGTCCAGCTGACCATGGCTGCCCACACCTCTGTTCACTTCTGTGCTGGATGTACTTTCCCGGTGGTAATGCTCTTTATTTGCCCATGCGCTTGCTCCCTGCCACCATGGTGATGGTCTTCTTTCTAGTGCCAGTGAACAAAGCTGAGTGTATTCTCTTTGGCATGAAGACTGACTTTCTGGTTGGAGTACAATCTAAAAGTATTTTCCCTCTGATCAGCATCATTATAGATGCTTACATTGTAGTTCTAAGGCATTACTTACTGTGGGTAAAACTGCAATATTTCCAGAATCTCTCACCTGGCCTTAGTACATCTCCATACCAATAGGTGTTTCCAAGGGGTGGAGAGTAGTCCATCTTCATATCAGTAGTTAAGTACAAGGGGCAGCAAGGGCATATCTGGACAGGAGAGGTTGGGTGGGGTTCTTTTTTGCAGCTGACTCATGAGAGACACAGGCAAGCAAAAGTGGATGACGGCTTATAAGCAATCAATGGGTTTCTCCCACTTTATTTCTCCCTTTGACTGATTTTGGCTTCAAAGGCTATTTGCCTCAGTCTGGGAACATATTTTTCTCCAGGAGTTACACTTACTAACAGCCTCTTCCCTTACTAGTGCCTTATTGGCTTTGATATGACTTTGATAGCATTTAAGGTATCACTCATTTGAAATGAATCCTACAGAAAAGAAGAAAACAAATGCTATGTGTCAATCTATTGTGTCAACTACTGTGTCTGTCACCTCACTTACCTTACTCAAAACCTTGAGTGAGATCAAGGCACATCAACACCAATGTTCATACAAATCAACTGAGGACTTTGTGAAACTGCAGATTCCAGTTCAGTAGGCTGGGGTAGGGCTGAGGGGGACACTGAGACTCTGCATCTGGAACAAGCACCCGGGGTATAGACAGTGTGAATCCAGTGACCCCCACTTAGAGAAGCCAGAGGGTAGATAACAAAGTTGTCAGTAGAATCAAGCAGTATATAAGCAGACTAAGCTGTCATATAGCTGGTAAACAGAAAGCAGTAGTTAATCACAGGCTGCCTCAGTCCAAAGCTTCTGGAATCACATTGACCTGTGTGCTTGTTTTCTATCCCCAGAATCAGAAGCCTTGTATCAATATCATCAGTTGATTTGTTTTTCTTCCAACAGATTCTAAGTTCCTCGAGGAAAGAATCTGTGTTCTGCTCATCTCTATGTCCCTGGCCTTGCACAGCCTCTGGCACACAAATGTATGCCAAGTGAGAAATAGAGTTGCACAGGTAACCAAAAATGTGTGGGAGATGGGATACACCCATAATCCTCAGGCAGCAGGAAAGAAGCTTCTAGGCACCTGGACCCAGTGCACAGAACCCCTCAGTTCTCCCAAAGTAGAGCACCATTTTGCTAGTGGCACCTCTGCTATTTCCCAGCTCCCTGAGGAGCTAAGGCTGTGAGGAAGTTTATAGCAATCAATCTGAAACAGAGGCCAAGCTTGTTCTCCTTGGGTTAAGAGGAGGCAAGACCATGGGAAATGCTGTGTGGCAGAGCATTAATTGGGCACCTCTCTGTGCCTCTGAGTACAGCAATGAATAAAGTAGGCAAGGCCTTGGTTTCATGCAGCTCAGAGAAGCCTCAAACCTAAGAGCAGCGTAACGAACTAATAACAACCATTTAGTGAGTGGGCTGGGTCTTATGTAAGGACCTGGCACCTCAAATACACGATCGCATTGTATTTCGCCTTCACCACGTCTCCACGGCAGTGGGCACCCCCCTCACTTTACAGATGAGGACGGTCAGGCTCAGAATGCTAAGTCACTAGGGCAAATTACGCAGCTAGTGAGGGTCAGCCTCAGGATTTGCATCAAGGTTCATCTGACTTTTTTTGTTCTTATTCAACATGAATTAATTTAGTGCCTACTCTGGGCTTGGTAATGTGCTATATGTCCAAAGCACGTTTCTACTATTGTTGACTACTTTTCCCCTTTTCTCCCTTACTTTGAAATAAAAGTTGAATAGCTTTGGGTGCTTCTGCTTACACATTCAAATAAAAGAGAGAGAGAGATGAAATGCAAATCTCATATCCCCAACCACATTTTTCCTGAGAGAAAAACAACATATTATCAAGTTGGTTTATAAGTTGCCTCATTTGAACCAACTTATGGATAAAGCTACAGCTGCCAACTCCTTCCAAAGGGGAAGACATCACATCGTGTGTGCATGTGTGCATGTTTGAGAACTCTCTGGGAGCTTTTGGAAAACATTATTTGGTGATAATATAACACTTACTGAGTAAGTGAAGAAGCTTCTGTAGTTTTTGACATTAGTGAAAAAAGCTCAAAGGTATGCATCTCGGTGCTGTGGGGGAGCACGTGGTCATTCTCCCATAGACTGGGCCATACTATCAATTCACAGCTCTCTCCCGGATCTCTGTCAGTGTAGGTTCCAAGGAGTGGTGAACGATTAAATTCCAGTGACAGGAGGCTTAAATGACAATGTCAGCCCTGCATGGCGCAACACTTGCAGGCTGAGCTCCATGAGAACCATCCCTATGGCTGGCTGGGTCCTGCTGAGGGACTGGGAGGAAGGCTCCCAATGGGAGGTGCAGGGAAGCTTACTCAGCAATCTGGATCCTTGTACAACCTTCTCTGCTTGGGGAGCCCTAGGTCCAGGCACTGAGGGATCCGACTCCACTGAGGCCATCCCCATGCTTTTCCCTCATCTTTCCCCAACAAGGCTGGGTAACCGTGGCAACGGCGGGGACCCGTGGGAGGAACAATGCCAACTGGGAGTTTTGTTCTGTCACCGTGTTCCACTCCGTGGCAAAAAGCTGTACAAGCAACACAGTCGGAGCCATCGAGTCGATGCAAGCTGAAGGCAGCTCAGGGGAAGAGAGCGATGCCTGGGATCAGGAAGACGCCGCGAGTCTGCCCAGGAATCCCCCAGCTGAGAAAATGATCTGATTTTAAAGTCACTGCTAAATTCCTTCCACTTAATCTTTATTTAAGGAACAATGTTAATTAGCTGTGACTATCTCATGTAATTATCTTAAAATAGGACGGGTATTGAATGCTGATAAAGGCAATCTCAAAAGGCCACAGTGGGTTTTGTTAGTTTTCAGTACATTATTTAAACTAAACAGAAGTGAGCATAATGAAATAAGAAATATTGTTAACCATTGTCATCCATGCTCCAGACTTAAATCAGGATTTAAAACGATGTTCACAGGAACCTCCTATGTGTGTTAAGCACCTGGCAGTTGCTTCTCCCATTTCCAGATGCACTTTTTAAAAATGTGGAACCTTATTTTATTAATTCTACCAGCCAATCAATTAATCAGTAAAATATTTATTGAGGACCTATGATCTTCAAGTGTGGACAATACACAAGATATGGTCCTATCTCCCCTGAAACAGATTATAATTTACTTGGGGTGTGTGGAGTGTGTGTGTAAATCAAAAGTATTTAGGGAACTGTGGAGCTGTCTTTGTCTCCTCAATAATTTGGATCTTAGACTCCCACCAAGTACACTCATCAATTGTAGATCGTTATAGAGACTGAAAGTCCCCATATCCATAGGAACATTCCATTTTTAAATATGGCTTGATTTTTCATTTGAAAATCATGTCAGAAATAAGTTGCAATAAGATCCCAATACATTGCAATAATAGGCTAAATCTATCAAGGTTAACTTCAACCAGAATAAACAGGAGGGTCCACATTCCAGAGGACTGATGAGTAGCCAGAGACAGTGTGTCCCCTCCATCTGGGGTCAGTGTCCCTAGCGTCCAGCACAGTGTTTCTCACACAACTGACATGAATAAATGTTTGTTGCATGAATGAAACTGCCTAAGTTACTCAGCTAGGGAGTGACAAGTGTTAAGAAGTTTTCACAGTGGTGATTCTAGAGGCTTAGCAAAGGGAATATTTAACATGGTGCAAGTACCCAGAAAAAAGACACACAAAGGAGGGACACTTAGTTAAAGGAGGGGCTTTCAGTTACTTCCACGGTGTCTTTCCATTAATGGGTTGACCTACTCAATTTCAATGGGATTAAAATCCATTACTGAGTAATAAAATTAATTTTTTGGTTCAGGACTGACATGTTCTAAAATGAAAGGGAAGGGAAAGGAATATGACTACAGCTAAGGTAGAAACAGGAAGTCTTTTTTCTCTAAACTTTTATTTCTACCATATGAGTATATGTTAGGCATGTGTGTGTGTGTATGTATTGCAATGTCGGTGATAACCAGAAGGTTTTAAGCAGTGTCTTTCTAGAAGGAAATTTGGTGATTGTTTAGAAAAGAGGAGAAACTGTTCAGACAAGAGCATGGAGGATGGATTGGCCCGACGGTGTGGAGAACTGTGAATAATTTGGTCTGGCTCTGGGCTAGGTGCCTGAGAGGAGGCAGTGAGAGTCAGTGGGGAGAAGCAGGCAGGCGACAACCCCAAAGGGTATTCTGCTCAGCTGAGGAATTTGTACTTTATGCTGAAGAACCATTAAAAGGAACGGAGCAGGGAAAGCCCGTAAGGAGGGACCAGGAGAGTGAGAAGATAGCAAAGAAACTTCATAGAAGTCAGTGAAGGAGGGCTGACTTTCAAACAGAGGGCTGAAGTGGGACGTAGTGGAAAATGCCCCACTGTGGTCAGACATGACAGTAATAAACACAAGTCATAGTTGACAGTTAAGAGATCAGTCTTCTGTGTCCCTTATTTTTTAGGGGGACATCAATATCCTGCAATAATAAATACATTTCACATGGTGACATGCATAGAATATATAAATCGAATAAAATTTTCATGGAACAATATTTATTGTTACCACGTACAGTATACTCTACCACTTTCACTTTTCTATTCTATTAATTTTTAAAATTCTAGTTGAGATCCACTAAACTGATTTCCCACAGAAGTAATGAATGGTGACCGATAATTTAAAAACGACTGCATTAGACCACAATGTCACCATAACAGAATGAAGAAAATGGCAACCAGAGCAGATTCTCTTGTAACCAAGGATAGTAATCTTTTCTGCGTATCTATTTTTATATATCCTATGAGCTAGATTTGACGTGGCAAAGCAAGGCGACAACACTTATATGTGTATGTGTATGAGTTATAGTAAGAACTCTATTCGGTCAAGTCTACACTTCGGTCTCCCAGGTCTTTTCTAGAAATGTGTTTTAAAAATCACTCATACTGGTAGTTGCAAAATTGCTTCATGAAACTTCTTGTCTTTAAAAGCATAGAAGTAATAACCAGTCACAAACATTCTGCAGAATTGTGGAAGTGGGTGACAGAAAAGAGAACAAACAGAGTGTCTACTTTGGAAGACTTCAATTTAGATAATGAAAACTAAAAACAATCCCCGTGTTCCAAAGAAGACCATGAGTGATTTTCCTCTGTCTTGGAAAGGAACAAAGTTCAGAGACTACTTCCACATGGACTCACCTAGGGAAGGAATTTAATTCAATAAAATTCTGTGATGCATATGCATGTTTTCTATCTTAAATGTTGAAATGTTTAAAATAAGAACTACATTTTTAACATAATTATTTACCTTCCTATTAAGAATTATGCGAAGACAATTAGACCCTTTTTCACGCTGTTGCATACCCGGGTCATAGTTAAAACCTTCCATATGCTCCATGTGGACAAAAATGTTTTAAGCAAATATCTCTATTTTATAAAGTTTATTTAAGGTAAAGCTTTGTCAAAGAGTACGGGATTGATGTATTTTGTTGGTTTTTAATCTTGACCAAAATCATCAGATTTGTAGAGCTTGAGGGTTATAAACTTTATACAAATACCTTTGAACTACTTTCATTAAAGTTTTATCAATTTTAAAATATGTTTGCTTTGTCATAAAGCATCCCGAAAGTTCTAGTTTTTAGAAAAGTAAGTTTTCAGTTTTGCCTGCAGGGATGTAGTTTCTTAATGTTCCCCAGAATTGAATAAAAGCCTAAATCACATCTTGAAATAAATGAGATGAAATGTAAAAGATTAAACCCTTAAGTCCTGCATAACTCTTCCTGGACAGGATGGGGCAGGCCTGGGCTCAGTAGCTCATAGAATTCTCATAACTGATTTCTAAGAAACACAGGGATTAACACACACTCATTGTTTCTGGAAAACATGTTGACCAAAATCACCTAGCCAGGAGGCTTTCTCCTGCAGAGCCATGCACTTCTGTTCCCATGAGTTAGTCCTCCCTGGGCTTATCCAGTGACAGATAGGTTTGCTCTTAAATCTATTGAAGTCACTTTTACTTGGTATTACAGTTAGGGGGGAATTCCCTTTTCTTTTTCCCCACTCCTTGATTCTGTAATCAAGTATTTTCCCGAAGCATTCTCCAAACCTCTTTCCTCTACTTCATCCCTTCTGCCCCTGGGGAGTTGGAGTAATTTACAAATAGTAGAGAGAAGAAATACTGGGTTGGTTGACTCAGCTTTGCTTTTCTCTCTTGGATAAATGTGCTGATCTGAGACCTCAATCCTGGGGAGGGGAGGACAGACCAAGTCCAGTGCTTCTTGGGACCAGATGGTCAGGCTGTAGCCTAATTCCTAGTCACACCATCAACTTAGTTAATAAATCCAGATTCTCAACCTGGCTCCTATCATTCAGAAAGAGATATTCTGACTTCAGTATTTGTTCTTTATTTTATATCTTGTTCAGAAATTGAGTAGGGAAGAGGAGTGCTAATTATTGGGTCTGCTTTTGTACTCCTGCTTTTGTATAATTTCAATTGCATTATTTAATTCAATATCATTTAAATTGATGAAATATGATTAGAATTGTTTCAACTAAAGTGAACATTTTGGGAAGACTTCACAAAAGCAAACCATTTAATAAATACTTTTAAGTGTGAGCATGACAACTACAAAAGATTATTAAAAGTTACAAAAACCTAAAATTCCTCATTCATATTTTTTCTCCAGTGTCGTCTTATTCTCCCTTCAATTTGAACAAACTGATACTAGAACTCATATATGATGTTTTAAAATGTGTGCTTTTTCCAATACAAACACAGAATTCCAATCAACTTACCCAAACAGGAAGAGAAAGGGCAGGACCCTTCATTAAAACAAAAAAAAAGACATTTGCATATTTATGTTTTAAGTCAAACAGAATGTTTAAAGTATTTATATATCTTCTTTTTATTTTTTTACAATTTCCCTTTTAAATCCACTTTGTAAAATAATTTTCTTTTGCACCAGAAAACTTCTGTTGTAGTTTCTGCCCGTAGGACTTGGGGGACCAGGAAACCCCTGAGAATCCAGTGAGAGCTGCGGATCTTGCCTCCCCTGGTGCATGTACATGCAAAGCCACAGCTCACAGACCCCAGGAAGTGCCTCTCTGACTGAGATCCATGAAAAACCAACCGTCTCCAGGTATGACTTAATGGCTGATTTGTAGAGCTCAATATAAAATGAAAATGCAGGGCCTCTTTTAAAAAAGATACAGAATTTCAAGATGGCAGCCACAGAGCTTTAAACCAAATGTGGGGCCTTTCTGTGTGTACAGGCTCAAACCCATGAAGCCAGCCCCATACACAGCTTCCATTTGTTGAGTGCCTTCTAGAGTCCAGGCACAGCAAACTTTTTAACATGCATTATCTCATTTAGTCCTCCCTGTAATAGTATCACTATAATTATATTATCATTATAATTTTATGAATAATAACATTGAAAATTATCACGGAGAGATAATTTTCTAAGACCACATGCATAGTGAGTAGAGTTGTGGGATTAGAACCCATACCTTATACCAAAACCCTTCTCTATAGGTAATTAGGAAAAGAGAAAAAGGACATAGAGAAAATGTGAGCAGCTGAGGCTCCATCAGTCTCCTCAAAATTTTAGCAAGCAGTTCCTTTAAATGCATGAAATCAGAGCATATCTAGTTCTAGGGAGTCGTAGAAAAATAAGAAGACAAGCACCTGCCTTTTAGGCATATGCAATAAAGGTGGAAGATCTAGCAGGAGAATGGTGTCCTAATCACTCAGAAAACGAAGTTGTTCTGGTAAGAATTCTACTACCAAGGGAAGGTCAAAAGTCCTTCCCATCAATGTACCCCAATACCCGAGGCCTGCTCCCCCAGCTCAGTGATGGCACACTGTCTTGATGCTGGTCTTCCCTTCCTGCCTCCCTCCTTCTGGGAAGATTGGCTACTAGCAAGAGTCAATCCTGCCACCTCCCTAATCACCATTTTCCTCCCCATAGAAGAAAACTGACTCACTGAATGTGTGCACTTATATGGATAAAGCTACAGCTGCCAACTTCTTCCAAAGGGGTAGACAGCATACCGTGTGTGTATGTGTGCGTATTTGAAGACTCTCTGGGAGCTTTTGGGAAACATTATTTGGTGATAATATAACACTTACTGAATAAGTGAAGAAGCTTCTGTAGTTTTTGACATTAGTGAAAAAAGCTCAAAGGTACGCATCTTCTCGGTGCTGTAGGGGAGCACATGCTCATTCTCCCATAGACTGGGCCATGCTATCAATTCGCGGCTCTCTCCCAGATCTCTATCGGTGTAGGTTCCAAGGAGTGGTGAACGTTTAACTTCCAGTAACAGGAGGCTTAAATGATGATGTCAGTCCCACATGGTGCAAAACTTGCAGGCTGAGCTCCATGAGAGCCATCCCTTTGGCTGGCTGGGTCCTGCTGGGGGACTGGGAGGAAGGCTCCCAATGGGAGGTGCAGGGAGGCTTACTCAGCAATCTGGATCCTTTTACAACCTTCTCTGCTTGGGGAGCCCTAGGGCCAGACACTGAGGGATCCGACTCCACTGAGGCCATCCCCAGTGGAGTGTGTACTGATTGTGTTGTTTCGTGTGCATTGTGTTGTTTGTGTTGTGTGTTCATCCCTTGTCCTTCCCCAACATGGCTGGGTAACCATGGCAACGGCGATGACCTGTGGGAGGAACAATGCCAGCTGGGAGTTTTGTGTTCCCCGTCTGGGGCAAATAAACCTTTGAAGCCGAATTTAATTAAAGGGAAAAATAAAGTTGGAGAAGCCTGTTTATTGCTCATAAGAACTCATCTGATCCTGTTTGCCTGTGTCTCTCCCCTTCCTGGCTGGGAAGAAACAAACAAACAAACAAAAACCCTTTTCTGGTCCTCAGGTGCACTCACCTCTCTACCTCTCTTGTAATCACCTATGGATATGGGCACAGACTACTTCTCTCCAGCCCTTGGACCCACCTACTGATACGGAGATGCACTAAGGCAAAGTGAGAGATTCTGGAAATATTGCAATTTTACCCACAACATGATATTTGAGAAATAGCATACATGTCCTCACAGTTCCCAAGTAATCACTCAGCTAGCAGCTGAATCAGAAACAAACTGCTTTATGGCTACCTCACCCCTGCTCCTCACCCCTTAGGCCCCACTCCTCAAGGTGTTAGGAAGGAAAGAACTTGTCTCAGTGTCACAGGGAAGTCAGATACAGTGTGACAAGAAACCAAATCAAGAAAGCAAAGTAAGTTTTAATACACTCTGCATAGAGTAACGGAGTGGGCCTGCCTAAGATAAGACAGGTTCTGATGCTCATTTTGAGGCTCCTTTTATGTGGTTTTGGCAGGGCAGAGAGGTCCTTGATTGACAGATGTCAGCTCTCTAGGCTTTTTCTGATTGGTGAAATGAGGACAGGGGCTGTGCTGTGCCTGTGCTTCTGATGTTTCATATCTGGGGAAACCCTGGACATTTCCTGAATCACTCTTGGACCTTGTTGCTTCATCTGATTAACTTTCTGAGTCATTTCTGACTTTCTGGCTCTATCTGATCCTCTCCCTGAGCCATCTTTGAGGGGTCCTCTCTCCTCTTCATCCCACTCATTTCTGTATTTCTGCCTAACAAAGGTGTGATCTGCAGACCAGAATCATGGGCACCACCTAAAAACTTGTGCAAAATGCATAATCTTGGGCTCTGCCTCAAACCTACTGAATCTGAATCTTCATTTTGATAGGTATCCTAATGATTCATATATACCTACATTAATGTTCAAAAGCATTGCCTTGGTCCATTAAGGACTGTAGCTCTGGACTGGAGGGGGTTCCCAGCTCTGGGAAAGTTCACTCTGGATTCGATGAGACCAAAAATGACAATAGAATGTTATGGGGAATAAAAGGTCTTATACAAACTTTATTCTCATGATGGCAGATTGAGCACTAGAATCATGTCTGCCTCCAGCAAGTCTGCATTCATCAGGTCTGTCACTGTCTCTGCCTCTGCTTGAGGCTAAGTCTCTGCTCTAGACTCTGCCTCTGCTTGAGGCTCTGTGCAAGCACCAGGCAGAGCTCTTTATATAGCAATACAGGCAATAATGGTTTAGTGCTAAAATGTGTATACGCATGCACCTGGGCAGAATTAGCACAGTATTGGCCTTACAGGCCAAGTGTTACATCATTTCACATGCACAGTGGGCTAGTAAATTAGGAGCAGGTGAGGATCCTGGACATGAAATTTTCACTTTCCCTACAAGGACTAAACTGAGGTCTTTTAGGGCAGGCAAAAAAGAGGAAGGGAAGGTGGGAAGAAGGTTATGAGAGAGAGAAGAGAGGAAGGGAGAGAAGAGGAAGGAAAAATGGAAGGTTAGGAGGAAAACCACTCATTGTTTATTGTAACTTTGCAACACTTTGACTACACGTTTCATCCCATTTGCCTTCTTAGTTGATATTTTGCAACTTGGTCCTACTTTTTGCCATTGGTTACCTGAAATAAAAATGGCTCTAATAACTCTATTAATTACATAAAAGAGGGAAATGAAATTCCAAATACCTTGATTTGGTGTGTCTATTTTCACTGAACTTTCCATGCACACAGAATCAAAGTGTGCTTTCCAACAACTCATTTCTGCTACAGCTGTAATTTCCATCAATGTAAGGCTCTTTATCCCAAAACTTTGATTACATTTTATATTAACTGATTTTTCAGTTAATGTTATCATATTGGTAGTTCAGGGTTTGGCTTGGAGAGGGGGAAACACAGAGTATGTAAGGAAGTATTTAGATACCACCTTTGTTGTTGTTACATTGTTATTATTCTCACAGCCTCCACTGAGAAGATTTGAAATTCTACAACTATTGAGTGTTAACACTGGAGAAGATCTAAGAGGTGACATGTCTCAACCATGACATTTAATGACCAGGAAATGGTGGCCTCTAATGGGGACCAGGGATTTGTCTAAGATTCCACAACTACTTAGTGCTTGAGCTCAGGTGTTCAGACTACATAAGAAAAATAATACATTAACAAGCTAAAGATTTCCTTTTATGTTGGGCTATGAGCATAATCACTCTGGCCTCTCATTGTCAAACCAATCAGGTGTGGGTTTTTTTTGTTATTTTAACTCTATGATCAAAATAAATATTTTTCCCATCATTGGGCTTTATTTCTCCATTCAAGGGATAATAACAATGGTGCCTTCTTGGCTTTTGCATCTTTTGCTTCTTCTCAAATATTTTAATTCCTAAAAAATAGGGGAAGTTTTTGCCTGAGACACTTCACATTCTTTTCTACCCACTTCTGGAGTCTGGTAATAATTTTGAGTTCTTGGCACCCAGCACAAAGGCTTGGCATTGTATTAATCATTGGGAGTAAATCATTTATTTAATCTGCCACCCTAAATAAAGAGGCAAACTGAGGCAAGCTCAAATTACCTGAAACTGAGCTTATTAGGGTTTGGCAGAGGGATTGCAATTGAGGAAACACATGCCAGAACAAGCTACAGGTGGGACCACTGAAGCTTGAAGCTCTATTTATGGGCAAGAAGTGCAAAGAGGAAAACCTCTGGCAAGAGTCCAAGTAGTCAGTTCATTGGCTTTGAGGATGGAAAGAGATTCTTGTCTGATGTTCATCAGTCAGGAGATAAGTCGTGGTCTTCTATCGATCCGGCTTTAGTGGGAAATTGGTCTTTTAGTTTTTAACTTCTGTCCTTTTGAGGGCACATGCCTGAGATTCTCCATTTTGTATCTTTCAGTTCCCTTAGATGGAAATTCTTTTGCAAATCTTTGCAGTTTTATAAGTGGTAGTATGCCCATTTGTCAGAGGGGTAAATTGAGGTCCTCAAGGTTAAATAACTTTCCCAGTGCAACGCAGAATACAGTGGAGCTAGGACTGAAATCAAACTGTCTCCTCTGAGACCCAATGGCTTTCCTCTGATGCAGGTAAATACAAAAATTACATGTTGAAGTGAATGAATAAAGAATCAAGTGAATGAAAGAATATGCATTTTATCCTGAGGTTATTGGACCTTGTAAAGCACTCAAGAAAAAAAAAGAATCTATACGAGTTCGATGTCTCAATTTTTTGCTAGCATCGCCTGGAAGAAGATAAATCTGCCAGAGGGGGTCACCATGAGTGATACTGACAGAGAAGGACCAAGAGGAGGACTGCTTTCCTAACTCCTGCTGTATCAAAGTGTCTTGAAAGAATGCAGGTCTCCATCGCTTACTCAGTGCCACCAGGGCAAGTGGCCAGCTGCCAAGATGCTATAAATCTGTTCTTTAATGGAACCTTCTCCCTGGCCTCACCATTAGGATGGCTGCACAAACACAGAACCCAAGAGGAGCCCCTCTGTGATTATTATCGCCAGAAGAAATTCAAAGGATGAAATAGAAGACGATAGCAGCAGTGGGGGCAAGGGGCAAGCTCATTTCAGGATTCCAGAAGGGTCCTTAGAAAGAATGAGAGTAAGAAGTAGGTTAAATTGAAAATAGATGCAGCATACAAAATTGTCAGTGTTATTCTACAAGAGGAATGTTTAAATACAGTTAGAATCCTTGGAACATAACCAGAGATCTCCTATTGTCTCCAAAGCTATTCACAATCAATGGCTTCTGTGACTCCAATGTGGCAATTAAACAGTTTGTCTTTGCTCAGCCTTAACTTGGCAGACAGCTCTGTTGTAAATCTGCGTACGGGGAGAGAGAAGTTGTTTCTTAGCTGCAACCGCCCCTCCCCCACACCCCCCCGAGTTTACTCTTTGCTTAACACAAAATGTAAATATGTCATTGTGTTGACTGGAAATCAAATGAAAGATGCCAATTGGAAGGAAATATCAAGTCCCAGATTAATTACTGCTTGAAATATTCTGATTTACTGCTCATGGTTTGCTTATCAGAGGAGGGGCAGGGACCTGTGGGCCTTACAGATGCAGAACTACTGCAGGACTCAGAAGGAAGAGGTGTAGAAACTCAACACAAATCCCTTTGTCAAGATTAGATTTCTAATGGTCATGGTAAATGGTCTCCATTTAGGAGAAATGGTCATGTCTCCTAAATCTCCTCTGATCTGTGTCAGTCTTCATATTTCCATATTTCTAGAAACTGCCTTTCTGAAAACTAGATGATACGTGGACGGAGTAAGATGCCATCAGTGTTCTGTGTGACCAATTCAGTAGCTACTTGACATAATGTAATGTTTCGAAGGTCAAGAATTGTATTTAAGCATGTTTAATAAAGTGTTCATTGTTTCTATTTGTCAATTTGGGGGTTAACTATGAGAAATGTAAATGCTCCCAGCTAACTGGAATGCTGTGGCAGATTTTATAGGAAACTCAAACTCTCTGGAAGTCAGAGGTCTTTAGCTTGTACTGTTGGTAGTGATGATTCTCTGGCTAAAAGGAAAATTGAAAAGCTAAGTGTGGTAGCTGCAGTAAATGCTGGAAGGCAAGAAACAGAGAAGGTTCTAGCGGAGCCCACCAGTTACAATATTGGACAGAATCTCAAGCTCTTGGGCAATCTTGTCACCACGCAATAAGTAAAAGCCTGGTTTGGGGCAGGCCAGAGAAAAGGGTAGTCCAAAACTGGGCCTGCCTCATAATTTAACTTAGGGTTCTAAAATCATCCTTTAGCTTGGTTCCCATCTGCTTGGGAAATGCATGAAATGAGACAGTGCTAAGTAAGCTGCACCAAAAGATGCTGCTTAGAAATCCCCTCTTTAAAAAAAAAAAAACCTTTTTTGAAAAACTGCATATTTACAGGAAAGTTGCAGAGATAGTAAAGAGTTCCTGCATATCCCTTGTCCTGTTCATCTTCCATCACCATGGCCCTTTGGTCAAAAGCCCTACTTATTTCTTATGATTAACTAGACTCCAGACTTATTTGGATTTTTCACTCATGTCCTTTCTCCATTCCAGGCTCCCATCGGGATATTCCACTGCATGTAGTGGTCACGTCTCCTAAATCTCCTCTGGTCTATGTCCGTCTTCATATTTCCATATCGACTCTTTGGAAGCTAGTCTCTAAATCCAGCCCAAAGTGAGGAGTCGGGGGAGGTACAAAACTCAACCTCCTGGAGTGGGGAACATCTATGGATATTATTTTGAATTCTGCCATAAGAAAGATTTGCCTTTTCTCCCTCAGTTATTTATTTATTCAATTATTTATTTATATCACTACAAACTCATCTATGTTTATTTTATATGTCAGTTTGTATTTTTACTACTCATGTATATTCATTTTGTACATTGGGTTATAATCCAATACTATGTCATATGTTTTGTTTCTCAAATTTCAGCTTTGGCCATTGGGAGCTCTTTCATTTGGCTCCTGTGTCCCTCTGATATACTCCCATCTGTTAATTTTTTGAGTATCACCTTCCGTTCGGGTACCACAAGATGTTCGAGGTTCATCTTGTACTTTCCATGCCCCAGCCCTAGAATGAGCCATTTCCCCAAAGAACCTTGGTTCCATTTGTTGTCGCTTCCAGACACCTCAGCTAACAGAACTAGGTAGTAAATGTGTGGAAGCCAAGACATGTATCTGTGTCTGCAGTGCTCCTGCAATTATCCATCGGGGTATATATCAACGTAAACCTCATGCTGATGTCCCAGACTCTAACCCAGCCCCACGTGGTTCCCTCCAAGCTGCCCTTCTTGCTCTGCAACACTGTGACCTCCTCTCCGACACTGAGAAGCCTGGCTCCCACTGGCCATCATCCACTTACTTACGTGTTCAACCCCAGTACGTGTGTAAAGCATTTTCAGAATTGTTCATCTGTATCACAGGAAGAAACAAACTTACCAGCTAACAACCAGTGTTACCGTATGGTTCCCAGTCCAAACACTGTTTTCAGAGTTACTTAGCCAGCCCCTCTTCCCTCACTCCCTTCTGTAATGTTGTGCATTTATGAGACAATGAGATTCATGTGTCACAGTCCACACAACAGTCTGGCTGTTGGTGATGGTACTGTTTTTTAACTTCCATACATTAAGGTTCAGTCTTTGTGATTTACAGCTCTATTGCTTTAAGATGGTTCTTTTTCCTTCTTAAACACATCCAAGCTTTTAAAACGAGCAAGTGCACAAGATGAAGGCAAGGGCCCTTGCCAGCTGCCCAGCCTCTACACCACCACATCCCTGTCTTCTTGCTCACATTCTGGGTACCAAGACCCAGGAATTCTCTACCCGAGTGGACTTCCAGGTCCAGCATGCACCTCTTCTCCGGGTTCCTCTTCCTGAGGCTGAGCAGAAACTAAGAGGAAGCAGCTGGCTGAGTGATGATGGGGGTAGGGGTGTGCAGCAAAAGAAGTGGGCTGGGGATGGGGGTTCCATTCATACTCTTGCCCTGAGCCCCACAGTATGTTAGGAACAGGTCATGTGCTAAATGCTCGAATTGTCTCACTTAATTCTTAAAACGATCCTGTGAGGTATCCACATTGTACTGAGGAGCAATAGGACACAGAGAGGTTGAGTAGATTGTCTAAGGGGACACAGCATGTAAATAGTGGAAGAAGGAATACAGGTCCAGATTTATTTAACTATGGACTTGGGGCTTTAACCACTACACTGCAGCATGCCATCATCCTCAGGGCCCCCATGTCACATGACCCCATCCACACTGTTGTCAGGTAAGTGTGCACTCTGGGGTGGAGAACGACACAGCCATGGCTGCGCCAGGTAGCCAGGCTGTGAAAAGAAAAAATTGCTCATTTACAACATCCAACTATCTTGCTCCCTGCACTTACCCTCATTGCTCACCTGCTATTCTGACCCTTTACTCCTTTTGGATTTCTCCTCAACTAGGCGCGTGGGCTCCTAAATTTACAGCATCTGTGGTCCTCCGCTCTCCAGTCCACATACGCGTACTTGAGAATCCATGTGTCTTTCAAATATGAGATTTAAAAGCTCATTCTTAGCAAACAGCAGGTATGCCTCCCTAGGTGGGAGGGCATGACGCTTCTGCCTCATGCCACCTCTCCCCTCCCAGCCTTCCTGACAAAGGACTATTTTAATAGAAGGTTAATGGAGGGCACGTAGAACAAAAGGAAAACCCTGTCATCGTTATTCCATGTTTTACTGTAACAGAGGTCAGCTCTCCCAGATTCTTCCTAGTATCCATCTTTAAAATGAATTATTTAGCCTATGAAAACAAAACTAGTTTATTTATGATGACAGAGAAGCTGTAAATGTGCTCCTGATCTGTGCATTGACTAATTAGATTAATTAAGCCGGCATGCATTTCAGAACAGGCAGGCAGGTGGCAAATAGCATTTGAGATGATTTATATGATATATTCCATCAAGCTTACAGTTGATAAATAATATCACATTCATTCCATTAAGATATCGAAGTGGAAAGCGAAAACAATGCATTCCTGGCTCTGGGCTGTTATGGAGGCTTCTACACAGGCATTATTTACTCTGCTCAAAATGAGTAATGAAGAAAAATTTTTAAATGCAAGGCAAATCTCAAACTCAAGTTAGTCTCATCAGTCCCTTTCCTTATGCAGAGGCAATTCTTTGCCATTGCAGTGGAATTGGATTTTAGGAATAGAGATGAGATTTGAATTTTAATTAAGTCATTGCTGCCTGCTACCTAATTTTTCTAGAAGCTCCCATACCATTGGCTTTTACTAATCGTCCTTCTTTCAGGGGGTACTTCTCATAAATAAGTGTGAAATTGGTGAATACAAGATCTCTCCTTCTGCAGTCTTCAAACTTCAACATGCCTAAGAATTTCTGGGAATGTTTGTTCAGGTGCAGGTTCCTGGGTCCTGCACCCAGTAGGTCTGGATGGAGGCCAGTGATATAAATTTTTTAATCAACACCTTGGATGTCAATATTATCCCATACTAATATGCTCATATACCAAGATCTGAATCCTGCCATTTGACCTTTGGTCCTTCTGGATTCTCAAGTTCATTGACTGTATTAGATCCATTTCTCTCAAAGTAGTCAGTGTTCTTAATGTTTAGTCAAAAGATCACCTGCATTAAAATTTCCTTGGAGACATTGTAAAACTTTCAGCTCCCTGGGCTTCAGAACCTACTGAATCCAAATGTATAAGGGTAACACAGGGGGGATCTGCATTTTATCAAATTCTCCACATGGCTCTAATGTATACTAAAATTTTAAAACTACTGCCTCAAGGCAAGAAATATTTGATTCAGGTGTAACAGAGAATGCAGGTTCTCCTCTCTGTAAGCACTTGGAAGGCAAAGATCTATTTCTCACCCTACCTAAGTCTGTAACCTATCTAAGAATGCTCTGAGGCCTGCAGTGAGCGTAGTGCTAGAAGGATCTGATCTTCAGGGCTGCCTTTTGCCCTTCTAGCCCTTTTTGGTTTCTGCCCTGAGGGGCTCTGCAAAATTGCTGCCATCCTGTTGAGGGCAGCTTCCATGCTTCCTCTAGGTCTCTGGGAAGGAAGTAGTTAAATGGGAAGTACCCTGAGCTACTGCTCCTGGGATATGATGGTGTGTCCTGCAGGTGTCTGACAATGACTAATGACAGAAATTGATATGTGAGACAGACCCAGTCCAAACCTGACATCCTTCCCAGCCTAGGAAGAGGTGATAACCCTTCCTATTGCAGCAGAATGGCTGGCAAAGTAGCAGAAGAGAAACCTTTGCAATAGAGAAGTGGAGAGGTGCTGGCAGCCAGGTAAACCAGGAAAGAGGCAGCACATTGCACAGAGTGTATTAGCCAAAGCCAAGCCTCCTCCAGTGGCAGGTGATAATGCCTCTATTCAAGCTCTGCAAAATCAGGTAAACAGAGATCGAGAATAATCTGAAAATTGTAATAGAATCCTAATTATAAGATATTATCATTTCATCCCAGGCTGCATCAGACAAGGGTGAGCTGGGCCTAAGAGAACTTTGGAACCTGAGAGGAGAAGACTTTGTTCAAGACCAAAGCATGCTGGCTAAAATTATCACCCATTCCACAGCAAGAAGGAACTAGAAATTGATTCCAGAGTCTTTTTTATCTTTCATAATTCTTGCAATATTTTCCTCTGCTCCTTACTATATATCATTTACTCCTCCCATAATGTAGATTCAGCTCATTCTCATTAAATCCTTCTGTTATCTTCAAGTTCACAAAGGAAGAACCCTCCAGGTGTTAGTGGATATTAGGTACCTTTGATAGGTCAATCCCCTTTGATGGATAGGAGGAGATTCTAGTTTCCAGAGTGGACAAAACCTTGTAAGCAATGTTTCTCTGGAGCATCTTTCTGAATGGGTGAGCTGTATCTTTATACAGTGAAAGGTGTAATGTCGCCCAACCCTGTATAACTATATCCGAGCACATTGAAAAATGCCTAGCCCCACAGAGCATTTTTGTTAGGATGGTCCTTATTAGGCTATAGTCTCAAGGTCATACATAGTTAAGCAGTTCTCCTATATAAAGAAGTTCCTGTTGGAATGAGCTCTTGAGCAGTCCGCCCTCCGTAGCCCAGTCATCACAGAGCCTCTACCTGGGACCTGTCTGGCATCAGAGAGGCAAACTGAGCCAGTAACAAGCCCATCAGGTGTCTTTTGTTTTCTCCAAAGGCACATGATTTTGTCCCGTCTCCTGAATTGCTAATCTCAATAGGCTTCTATTTTCTTATGGCTGTAGGTATATATATTAAGCTTCATTTATATGTCTGTTTCTAAAAAGGCTCTACAGTGTCTGGTAATAAAAGACATGCAAAAGGTGGGTTCATTAAAATAAAAATAGAAAATGTTAACTGTATCTATAGAAAATGCATTGCTAATCAAAACAGCATTCACTGTTACTAGGATTAAGCATTAACTTTAACTAAACCAAGGCAAACATGGACATAAGATACATTACACATCATCGTAATTATTTAGAGAAAAAAATCTACCAATTCTTCAAGGCATAAAACAATTTTTAACTCAGCTTTATTGAGGTATTATGTACAGCACAATTCACTTACTGAAAAGGTACAGTGTGACAAATGTGTGTACTCATGCATGTAACCGCTGCCGCAGAAGGTTCCATCACCCCCAGAGGCTCCCTCTGCCCCTTTGCCATCAGGTCTTCAGGTCTCCTCTCCTAATCCTGGGTCCTACAAAAATGCTCTGCTTTTTGTCTGTTTTTGCATTCTCCATAATTTCATATAAATGGAATCATACAACATGTCATCTTTTATGTCTAGTTTATTTCACTTCATATAAAGTTTCTGAGTATTATATAGGGGTGAATCACAATTTGTTTATTCATTCATCAGTTGATGTATACATTTTTCCAGTTTCAAGCTACTATCAATAAAGCCACTATGAATTTTCATCTACAAGAAATTGTGTGGACATAGGCTTTCCTTTCTCTTGGGTAAATATCTAGTAGCTGCTGCACGTCCTTGCTAAGCTTGGTACATCAGGCTTTCCAGTTTTTGCTATTCTAGTAGGTGCGTGGTGGTGTCTCTTCACAGTTTCACTTTGAGTTTCCTTAATGACTAGGGATACTGAGCATCTTTTCATGTGCTTATTTGCCATTCTCTTATCTCTGGTGAGGTGCAAAAATTTTTTCACACACTTTAGCAAGTTGTTTGCCTTCTTATTTTAAAGTTGCAAGAATTCTTTATATTCTATAATCTACATATATTCTGGATTTAAGTTTTTTATCAGATATGTGTGTTGCAAATATTTTCTGCCAGTCTGTGGCTTGCCTTTTCATTTCCTTGACAGTGTCTTTGGGGGAATCAAGATTTAAAATTTTGATAAAATTCAATTTGTCAATTTTTTTCTTTAATAGTTCATGTTTTTTGTGTCCTAAGAAACTCCGTCTAATCCACAACACAAAGATTTTCTCCTATGTGTTTTCTAGAAATTTTACCATTTTAAGTTTTTACATATAGGTCTATGATCTGTTTCATGTTATATTTTGTATATGGTGTGAAATGAGGATCAAAGTATATTTATTATTATTGTTGCATTCTTCATTATTGTTTGTTGGAAAGATTACTCTTTCTTCATTGAATCATCTTGGCATCTTTGCCAAAAATCAGTCGACCATTTGGGGCTCTATTCTGCTTTCTTGATCTATATGTCTACAGTATGCCACTGTCTCAATTACCATAATTTCATAGTAAGTCTAGAATTCATACAATGTGCATCTTCTGAATTTGTTTCTCAAAATTGCTTTTGGTTATTTTAGATCCTTTGCATTTGCTTATGAATTTTAGAATCAGCTTGTCGATTCCTACAAAAAGAAAAAGCCTATAAAATGACTTTTTATATGGAAGGACATTTTCTCCTAACCCATATATTGTTGAAATAACACTTTAACCTTTAACCTGATCCCTTTCCTTCCCGCCTCCCCTTACTCCAGTCCACTCCAGTCTGGCTACCAGACTGACCTTCTGAAAATGTCCCTTTTGTAGTGATGTCCTATTGCTGGGTATATATAAGTTCCTTGGAAGAAACTGATACAGTAGAAAGAGTAAGAAGGAGCTTTGAGCCATGTAAGACTGGTTTCACATAGTTACCTTATTCTCTCTACCTCCCTCTACCTCACCATACTTACCCTGTTTGTGAGAATTAAAGAAATGACGGCAGTGAGGCCCCTTGCTCAGGACTGGCTAAGTGGTCGGCATGTGTTCATTTCCTCTGTTTCCTTACTCAGTAGTGTTGGTTGGTGGACATAGAATTTCTTAAAGGGTGAAAGTTATAAAAACACACAGAGCAGGTCACACAGCCCAGGAGACAACACCGCATGTGCCCCTGCATTGATGCTGACTTTCAGGTTCCCGTGGGGCCTTCCACTGCTAGTGATGATACCACAGCATGGAGTGAGGGTCCCAGGCACCTATTTATCCATGCCTGTCCACTCCCCACCATCACCTAACTGTTCTAGAAACTGTCCGTGTTCCTCCCTTCTTCTCAGGTGCAAGTCAGGTGGTCGTACACAACAACCTCGGCTTGTTCCTAAACAGTTGCTGCGAGCCTGGTTGAATCAAGTCGAGCTTTCAGAGGCAGCATCCCTCAGGACACCCAGGTTTGAGACCTGGTCCTATTCCTGAGGTTCATTCCTCTTTGGCCTAGTCTCAATAACCCGCAGCCCGAGTGCCCTCGCTTCAGTTCCTTTGGGCTTTATCCCCCTACTGCCATCCCTGCGGGCTTTGCTGCAGACCAGATACTTGCCATATCACACACTACCTACGACCTTGGTCTTCATGCTTTCCCTGGCTCGGACCCTGCCTCTAAGGCCTATCCAGTCTTCAAGGCCAAGCTCGAAACCAGCCTCTTGCATTAAACTTTTCCTGACCAACTCCAGTCCACAGTGGTGTTTTCTCCCCTGGTTTTCAGTAGAATCTCGTGCAGCAATAGAACTCAGTCTGATCTGGAAATCTATTTTCGGACTTAAAATTCAGAATGTATAGGAATGAGATGTCAGAAAATGAGTAACATAATAGATTTGAAATAAAACAAGAACAAATGATCGGAAAACCATAAACATCCTAAGTGTCTCAGGGCAAAAACAGTTCGGTGGAATAGAGCCTACATCTGGGTTCAGAGGTCAAGATCGGCAGCAAGGGTCCTAACTTAGGATCCACGGACCCCCAGTTAAGAAAACTGTTTTGAAGGGCCAACAAAGACCCCACCAAGGACCTAAGGGCACGTGGTTGCTTACAGAGCACCCAAAGGCAGATTGGTCACCTGCCATCTCTGCATGGCTCCACCACAGCAGGTGGAAAAGGCAATCTAGCCATTAGAGGGTTTCTAACAGAGCCCTGGGAAGGTGGCCAGCCAAGAGTTGATACCTGGCATGGAGCGTGTGTTGAATGATGGCTATTTCCATTTTCTTGGTATATTTCTTATATTGTTAGGGTTGGTAGGGAATTTCAGGATCCTGGATTATTCAAACTGCATATCTGAGGGCATTTCTGAGTCAGCATACAGTGGAGAAAAGACACCAAAGAAGGACCCAGAATAATGAAGGTAACTGTAATCTCTATTATTCATTTTCACTTGATGGCTAGATATAGGTAGGTCAGTGAAATCATTTAAAAATAATGTTTTTGATTCTCTTGAGGGGTAAAACTGAATCCAACTTTGACGACAATTTTCTGTTTTAGGAAAATCACCTTAATGAGCCCTTTTGATTATTTCAAGCTGTGGCTCAAAAAGGAGTCAACTGGCCCTTTCAAAATGGAGACAGGACGCAAAGACAAAACAATTCCACAATAATCCCCATGAAAGGTCTTGGTCTGAGGATGATAGTCAAACAATAGCCAGTAAACCCGCATTTTCTCCCATATTGTTCCCTTCTGTGCTCTCTCCATTTCAGATCATCCTTATTTGGGTGAAAGGGAGCAGTTCTAGGACTAAGGAAATCTGAATGAGGCATGGTCTTTAGCTAATAACAGTGATCTATATGAGTTAAACTTACCCTACAAGCTTAGCAATTTTTCTATAAATTTAAAAGTGTTCTAAAAAAAGAACAGTGCTTTCTGAAGACTGGGCATGCCTGGGACACCTGGGTTACACAAACTTTCACTTCTCAACTTTTCTTAGCTCCAGCTATGTTTACCTTCACAGTTCTGAAGACACAGAGCAGCAATGGGGTGAATAATGACCACGGTTGCATCGCCTTGCAGGGGTGAGCTTGGTGAGAAGAATGTTGTGGACAGTGTGGTGCATGCCAGACGACAGCATGTAACTTATGACAATTTCCTTGTTTGTTTTTAAATCAGCTGACTTGTTTATAAAAGAGTCTGAAATTGTATCATTTCTCTCCCCCATTAGCTTATTAATTCCTTGAAGGTATATACCATGCCTTCTCATTCTTTTATGTAGCACATAGTACCTGTACTCAATAAAGAGCTATGGTTCTGATGAATATTATAAATAGAGGCATTGATGAGCATAGGGCAGTCTACACATCCAACATAAGAAAAAATATAATAGTCAATTTACATTTTCATCAGTTAAATATAACAAATGCTTGTTACAGCCTATAAAAATTAATCGCTATTAAAATTACTTAGGCAATTAAGTCTACATCATGAATTCATCATGTTGAAAGAGCTTCTCTACCCAGAAGAAAATGAAAGGTTTTCAGTTCAACAAGAAAAAAGTGTATTTTGAAAGATTAATTCCCATCTTTTTGACATACTTGTCACTCAAAGCCAGAAAACTTGATTTAGGCCTTTCAAACTCTATCACTTAGAACAAATTTCAAGCTGTGGATGTCTATGAAAATTTCAGTGGTAACGTTTCCCTGGCCAAGTTATTGTGGCCTTCAAAATAGAATTTGCATCAGAGACTCTGGCAGGTTCTAAATGTAGAAGACTGAGTACTTATGTAATGTCAAGAGTTTCACAATTAAAGGTGTTTGTTTATAGCATCTCCCTTCATCCATTCACTAATTCAACAAATATCATTGTGCACCACCTATGCCAGTCACTGCATGAGCACGACTTTTCTGTTTTCTGAATCAGGTGATATTACTGGAATGAATGAAGGAGCAAATAAATGAATGCATAAGGAGATGTCTTCCCAAGCCACACTGCTGCACTGCTCCAGAGCCCACTGAAGATGGTGCATATAAAGGGAAAAGTTAAAGTACAAAAAGGTTACTGACTTAACAAGCTTCTTTGCCCTTCACATTCTCCACTCTTTCCAGTTTTCACCCAGAAAGGGGGCTGGGCTATCTTCCTCCGAGTTCTTGCCTCACTCCCCTTCTCTCTTTCAGTCTCCTTCTCCAAGATCCAAAAGGGCTTCTTTCCCTTTCCATCTGTTAGGAACTGCTCTTAGGTCATATCCACCTTTTGGGGGACATGAAACTCATTTCCATGGCTCTGGTCTGGGTTTCTTATTATTGATGCTGTTTATTTGTTTAAATTTATATTTTGAAGAGTTTAGAACATACAAAAACTAAAAATAATACAATAAACCCTTATGCACTTATTATACATCCCTCAAAGAATTATCAACTCAGGGCCAACCCTACCCCACCCCGACACCCTCATCCACTATCCCATCCAAATGTTATTTTGAAGCAAATATGCCTCATCATATATTTTCAGTAATACCTTGGGTTTAATGACAGAAAGACTAGATGGAAAACCTCAAATTTCTGAAGGAAGGGGGAGTGGAGTGGAAAGTAGTCAACAAAAAAAAACCCATGACTTAGAGTTGGATAACCTGAAGAAGTAAGAGGGGATGGGTGAGTAGATCCCCAGAAACAGCAGGATCTGGGCATCAGAAAGGAGTCAGAACATTTGGTTTTGCTCCTGTTGTTCTTCCACCTCTTATCCCTGCATTTCTGTCTTCATTGGTTTAGTTCAGCCTCTAACATATTGACTCCCTCCATACAGAGGGGACCACAGCCGCAGGAGCCGTCCCTGAACTTGCATCTAATAGGTACAGGATCCTGGAGAAAAGAGACACGCATTCCAGCCAGCTTCAGGCTGAAAAACACCCTACGGAGTATTCTGATTGGTCCTGCTGGAGTACTGTGCCCTTCCTTGGATCAATCACTGAGGTCAGGGGAGTGGGATATGCTGATTGATGCGACTTTGGCCATGCCCACCCCTCCTCCATCGTGATTAACTGGATGGGGTAAAGAAAGGAAAGGGGCACAGAAACCTGACATTTACTGAGCTTCTAGTATGTGACAGGAAGCATCACAATTATATAAACAAAAAATAGTCCTTAAAGGTAAATGTGATTGTTTGCATTGTGAATGAGGAAGAGATACTTAAAAAAACTAGGCAGTTTGCCCAACCTTTGGCTTTTTCGGTGTCTTGCCAATGGGTTTCAGTCCCGGGCAAGTTTGCTATGGATTCAGTGTGATCAAAGAAAATGACAGCAAAACATTCTTGGGGTGAAAGGGTTATACCCAGCTCTATTTCCAGGTGGCAGGTCAGTCACTAGAATCCCATTCACTCAGAGCGAGTCTGTATGCAGCAAGCCAGTCTCTGCCTCTGGGCCCCTCTGTCTGCACAGCCATCCTCTGGGCCTCTGTCCTCAGCGCTGCCACCACTCCAGCCTCTGCTCTGCTCTCCTGCAGCCTTGCAGCCCTGCCACCGTGTCATGCCCAGAACACTGGGTGGAGTCAACAGCCATGTAGCGCCCACAGGTGTGCAGTGAGCTAGTCAACCACAGCCAGGTGAGAATCCTGGCCACAGGAACTCTCATTTTATCCACATTTGGTATACCTTTATTTCCCCCCTTTCTCATGCTATTCCTGAGTTAAGCATTTTAAAGTACATGATGGGCATATATAGAGTAAAGAGGACATTTTGAGAGAGAGAGACTACAAGTGACTTTGGCCATCATAAATGTGAGACACATAAGACAATGTGAAGCTATATGACCTAGAACAATGTTCTGTGCCTCAGGTTCTTGGTGGGTAAAGTCATAATCATATCCAGGTAGGCTGCAAGGACTGAGAAAAGGAATATATGTAAAGTGCCTCACACACTGCCTGGCTTGTGGTATGAAAAAGTCAACAGCTGCAATTACTACTAATATTCCTAAACCCATCACGCCAAGTGAATACAAAGAGATGATTATCCAAGGCAAAAAGAAACCCAGTGTCACCAGCTGTGATAAATTGCTGTGATTGTGAAATGGAAACACCTTGCCTTTATTATGTCCTGAAAGGCAACAGCCAAAAAATACAAAGGTGTTAGTTACTTACCATATCAACCGACTACTCTTTCATCCAAATCCAGGAATTTACTAAAAGGTAAACTGAGGAGCATAATGGGATTATGCTTAAAAGGGAAAACTGAAAGGCACAAAAAACTCACTGACCTAGAAAATGAAATATTTGAGTGGTTTTTGTCAAATCAGAATAGGTATCAGTCCTATTTCTTGTTCCTATTTAAAAGGAAAGCCAATAAAATTGCCTTAAAGAGGAAAATTGTCCCAGTGAATGGTTCTAGCCTTCTAAATCCAATACCTAATGATGTAACAACAGCCTCTCTATTTGCTGAAGACTGGGCAATGGCTACTGCCCGTTACAGCTGGAAAAGATTGGCAATGAAAGAGGAGAAAGAATTCTGGATAAATACCTGGGAATATATTCGGTACCCTAGATAAAATCATCTCTGCCTCAATTTGCAGCTTGCCAAATATGTTTCTTGTTTTGAAGACTACAACCTACTCTAGAAGGGGATTGTGTAAAGTCAGCGTAGAGTAATTTAAGCCAGTGGATTGCAGAAATGTCACACAGTCGCCTTCTGAGGTTTCTGGAACCCGAAAGATCCAGACAGTCTGGAGAGGTATGTGAGGCTCCTTTTCTCACTGCATATCACCATGTTGTCTGTGGAGATTCATTTATATCATCTCTGATCTCAGCCAGACCAAGTTTTGAAAATTTACCCAGCAATTTGAACCACAGAAAGTAGAAAATCTGAAAGGGGTGGTCAGGTAAAGCAGAATGCTTTGTGCTTCTTGTTGGTGACTCCCTTCCTCTGTTTGTTACCTTGTGAAGGTAACAGACAGAGCAGATTTGCAATGAGAAGCCCTGCTGTGCAAACCACAGAGGGACCCTTTAGCCAATAGGCATCCTCTGTTTCACAATGTTCAAACTGCCCGAAAGACATCATTAGAACCAATCCATAAGCACTTGGGAGCCAGAAGTATATTTCACTCAGAATTTTATCCCCAGGTCCTCTTCCTCTGCCCGGAGCCATCACTCAGTGAATGTACGCTGAGTGGATGCGTGTACGAAAGATATACATGTGATAAAAGAGTCAAATTCTAAACAGCTTCCAGAATTGATCAAAAGTGGGTTTTTTCAGCACTTGTCGGTAAGACATGACAAAAATCTGAAATAAATCCCTATTCCCTATGCCAGAGAGAGACAGGCTAAGGTTGAGACTCGGAGGGGACACAATGACCTCAAGTGGGAACTGTCCCTTTGCATCTAACGACTTGGGTTTGTCCGAGTTTTTAGGAGAACTGAGATTCATTTATGTATTTATTCAAAAACGTGTTTTGCTGCTTACTAACGCCACCATCTCTGTGACGTCCTTAGATGATGTTCAGACAGGAAGAATTATTCCAGTCTACCCCGATCTGAGATTCTAAAGGGAGCAAGTTCCTTGAAGGCTCAGGAGGGCTGAGCAGGTAGGTCTTGAGTCACGCAGGCCTTAGTGTTTCTCGTACGATGAGGAATCTCAGTACAAGGTACTGCGCTCCGACAGGGGGAGAGCCTGAGATCAGCTTTGTAAGCCTGTTTATTTTGACCTAATTCCTCATCCCTCTGGTTTTTCTCCATCTTTCTCTCCTGTTTCTCCTCTGATACCAACCAGGTTCATAATCTCCGGCCTGAGCCCTAGCAGAGACTTGCCCGCGCCCTACTGGGTGGCCGGATGACCTCTCTCCCCTGGCAGGTTTTCCCTGATCTCAGCTGTAACCCACTCTGGGCTGCTTGGGCAAACTGCTCTATGTCACCCCCTCTTGGTGAACCCATAATAACGCTGGAAACTGAAATGCCTGCATTTCAAATCCATGTTTGCCATGGCCCATTGAGTGGGTAAATGCTACACTTGACTAAATGACAACAGATCAGCTACAAATAGGGAAGTCCAAACATGCACTTTTTAAATTCCCTTATTCAATAATGACATCTCTAGCAATTACTTTAATTTTTTTATTGTGAAAAATGTCAAATGTAAAAGTAGAATTGGACGAACTCCCCACGCACCCATCAGACAGCTTCCCAGTCACTTTTTAAGTTTATGACTACTAGTTGCAAAACTAGCAAATCATTTCAAGACTGCACAATTACCTTTCGACTAAAGCCATATTTGCAACTTAGCAGTGTTGGCAGCCCTGCCTTTCAAGGTCACATCCTGCCTTGCTCAGTTTTAATAAACCATTCCTCCTGGCAGACTTCGTTGGAACAGCTTAAAACGAACCTACCCAAGGTATTATGCATTTGCTCTTTTTCTTAAAAATAGAAGGTAATTGAAAAGGTCATGAAAGTGTCCATTCGCCTGGTCAGCCCATGCAGTCTTGCTTTTTGTTTCTGATAGCAATTTGGCAGAAGGAGCATGTTTACTGCTACTGAGCTCAACCATAAAAAGGCCACGGAGGTAACACAAACCATGCCAGCCTCCCTTAATAATTAATTACATGGCCCATCCATGAGTTTATCTCAACACTTTTGAAGCTATTTCTATTTCTAGCCTATACCAGTTCAGAAGCCTGGTGGAGGCCGTGGAGATAACAGAGCAGAATCAGGTGGTGGAACAGATGATGAAGCACACATATGTGCATTTTACCACACTAGACACAACTTTAGTTAAATGGAATCCACAGCAATGCAGAAGATTAGCACTTAAACCAGTACAACTTTCTCTTTATTACTAAAGAGCTTATTGCCTAAAACAATAAATCCTCACACAGTCAAGGGTGAGTACATTTTTTAAAACCTTAAGTAATAACTATAAGGTATTTTATAACCCATGGTACCATCTAGACTTGTGGAGATAAGATATGTATACATAAGAGCTCTTTCTGTCTTTAGCTCTAATAACCTTATCCTGGACATTTATCTTTATAAAGTTAAGGATTATCTGTGCATATGTGTGTGTGTGTGTATTTTTTAAGGTAAAATCAGGCATACTTGCTGGCTTATATTGCCTTTTGAGGTTAAATATAATTCTGAATATGATGAATTTTCATCTCCAAACAGGCTCATTAGTTTTATAAACAAGCAAAACCTATAACTCCACCACGGAAGCTAATCTGTGCACATTTCCCTGTCCCTTCCTTTCCTTACTGCATCGTGCACTCATCTTTGCAGGATGGGGTGAGGAGAAAAGAGCTGTCAGGAGATAAAACTGGGTGCCTATGGGCACAGTTCAGTAAAATCCGAGGCAAAGAAAAAAATATTCAAAGAGCATACCATATTGACAATGAGTTCTGAGAGATAACATGTATACAAATATGAGTAAAGTCTCACTGCAAGAACAAATTTTATATACTCCAAACTTCTCCAAATCAAAAACTCATTCATTATAACCTTTCTATTGCCATTTTAACAGTACAGTTTTTGTGGCTGCATCAAAATTCCTGTCATCCAGTGTCAGATTTAGTCTTGAGTCCTGTGAGCTTGAATGAGATACGAAAGCACCTCTTGAACCAAATGCAAAGTTTCGTATTGCTAACAGATGCTTTTCCTTGAATGGTATGTGGTTTCTCAGCTGACCCCTGATTTTCTCTCCTGGAAGCCACAGGCATTTCCCTAGAGGCCAGAGGAGCTTGGATTGACTGTCCAGGTGCTAACTGATGCACAATCTGTTAGGCAGAAGACAGAACAGAAGGATGAGGGAGGTGTTTTGCAGCTTACTCACAGAAGGAGCTGGGATTGCAGCTGTCATGTATACTCAAGATCTGAGAGTGCCCCAGGGGAGAAAAGAACCAAGGGCTGTACTCCTTCGTCCACCGTGGGAGACTTGCTGCGACCTATATAATCCACTGCCGGGAGGTAACTGAAGCCAACGCCTCCTGTGGGAGGGAGCTTTGCACGTGGTGCTCCCTTTGCCTGGAATGTCTCACTTCCAAGGCAACCCTGCCTGTGCACCCCAGCCTGTAGACCTCAGCTACATGGAAACCACTCCCAGTCGGGGCCATGTTTCTTTAATCTAGGCATGCACAGCATCCAGGTTATAGAGTACTTACATTTTACATAAATTGCTTGTAAATGTGTCAGCATACACAGTGTGTTTGTTTGTCTTGATCTCCATCTTAAGGGTGTTTAATTTATAGATGAAGGACCTTAATCAAGAATTCACACTCAAGGTGTGGTTAGTTAGCATTTAAAAGCCCTAATAAAAAATATCTACACTCAAGGGACAACTGTACAAGAGATGGTTTCAACCACTCTTCATCTGCCAGAGAGTCTGATTATCAGCAAACAGCACTTTTAAAAATAATTTTTCATAGGTTTGATAAGTGGCTTTTATAAACTCAGATTGGCTAGAAATCTCATACACCTTCTCCTGCCTCTGCAGCAATAGGGTGACAAACTGAGCAAGTCCCTTAGTATAAACTCTTCAGAAGGGTGCCTTGGGAGTAGGAGTCCATCTGGTTCTGGGTCCAGAGGCTTACAGAGGATGCTGACACCTGAATCCTGCCACTGGAATGTTGTCACATTAATTTCAACTGACCTTTTAATAGAGCACCTCTCAGCTTTGCTGCTCCCAGTGCAGTCTGGGCACAAGCAGCATCAGCCATTCCTGAGAACTGGCTGGAAATGCAGACTTTCAAGTCCTACCCCAGGCCTCTTGATTTTAACAAGATCCCCAGTGATTTCCAGGCACTGACACAGGAGAGGCGCTGCCCGCTCTTCAGGAATGAAGGCTGAAACTTCACCGAGCTTGTGGAGCTGGTAGTATGAATCCATTTTTTTTTTCAGATGTCAGCTTACTGATAACCATTTGTGTGACAGAATTCCATCTGAGACTTACTGTCACTGTAACTGACACCTGCTTATGAGGAAGTGAGTGGGGAGAACTGCAGACCTGGCCAACATTAATTTTGGTACCCAGCTTTATCTACCGTAAATAACCTTATCATTGTGACCTATCAAACTGGTTTGGGTTATTTTGCAGCTCTTTCCTTGTCCAGACTGTCTCAGTTTGTAATCTTACATTTACTGTGTGATTATTTAGTTAATGTGTATCTCTCTTATTATATTACAGGCTCCAAGAGGGCAAAAACAGGCTTTATTTTTTTCTCTTTTATCTCTCTAGTCAAGCATCTAGCGCTGTACCAGTAGACACTCAATAAATATTTGTTGAATAGATTTTGTTGAAGGAAGGGAATTTTTATGATTTTCTGAGCAGGCAGGGAAAAATACATTTAAGGGTTTATAGGCTTGCGAACTTTGAACAGACTCGTGGGTGCTGAATGAATAACTACATTGTGATTTGTCCCCCAATATCCAAACAAGTATTTTTTAAGCTCATGTCTGCTTCACCTTTAGCACTCCTGTAGTGAAGCTCAGAGTTTGGAAAATTATTTCTGAAAGCTTTTCTTTTTCTTCTTTTCTTTTTTTCCTTTTGCTTATCTTTATTTGGTTGAAGCTTGCTAACCAAGTACGTACAGCTTAATAATCATGGAATGCATAACCACAGTGTTAAAAGGAACATTGACGTATTACTTCATGATGTCAGTTTTGGGCTCAGAGTGGCAGACAGCCATTTCACCGGAGGGAGAAAAACCAGCCAATGGTGACACACAAGTGCCTTCTCCCAACTCTGTCTTATGAAATAGAAAATCTTATCAGAAATATGTAATCAATTTAAGCTTATTTTATGCAAATTACACCCTATTAAGGAAGCTTGTGAACGAAATCTCAGAAAACAAGAATCTGCAGGCTTTTTTGGCACCACGGTGATAGACAGTACTACATGCCAGCAGATTTGCCTATTTAAAATATTCAATGATGGGGAGAAAATATAAAATTAATTATCTTGGTGAGGAAAAAACTGTCAGACAGATAATTTATTAAAAACTATTTTGGAAAATAGTTACATAAAACATTTCTAAATAAAAGCAATTGATCTATCTAATAATCGGAATTAGAACTACAGCAAAATGGTGCTGTAGTTTTTCAATTTATGTAGTGCTCCTATCTGAACAATAGATGAAATAAATTGTACCTATAATACGCAATTGATTGCTCACGGCAATCTCAGGCCATAGAATGGCTTACCAGCCCGTATTTTCAAGTTATAATATCTTATATAAGTGTTGTTTAAGGGAAGTCGAATACCTTTAAAGCCTTAACAATGCCTGCAAAGCATATTTTTCAAGAGAGTGTGCTGTGGTTCATATAATGTGATGGTTAATTTTATGTGTTAACTTGACTGGGCCACAGGTGTCCAGACATTTGATCAGATATTAGTTGGGATGTGTCTGCGAGGATGTTTCTGGATGAGATGAGCATCTGAGCTGGTAGACTGAGGAAAGCAGATTGTGCTCCCTAATGTGCATGGGCCTCATCTGATCGACTCTAGAGCCAAATAGAACAAAAATATCGAGTGAGGGGGAACTTGGACTAATAGGGATGGGACATCTGTCTTCTGCCTTCAACTGTAACCTACACCGGCAGCATTCATCAGTCACAGTTCTTTGGACATGGATTGGAACTATACCGTGGGTTCTCTGGGGTCTCCAGCTTACAGACTGCAGATCTTGGGACTTCTCAATCTGCATTATTGTGTGAGCCAATTGCTTCTCTTTCTTTCTCTTTATTTATTTAATATAGACACATACAAATAAATCGATAGGATTTTTATTATATTTATCTATAGAGAGGTTTTATATATATCCTGTTGGTTCTGTTTTCTACATATGGGGCATTCTTAATAACTCTTCCGTAGGGCTATCTTCATCATTATTCTACATTTAGAATTGGAGATTTCTTCCTGTTTTCAAGACCACATGCATAAGAAAAGAAATACGTAGCAAAGAAATCCATACATTGTAACACTATGTGGGTGAAGTGATTGAAATGGTTAAGTAATACTGTGTTATTAAAACATAACATTTTTCTTAGACTTTCAAATTCACGTAGGGAACTTACCATTTGAAAAGTATGAAGCTGTAAGATTTTATTGCCTAGAGATATTTATACACATAGATCCCTGAAATGGAAAGGCACACTTTTTATCACCCTGCTCCTGTAACTCAAAACTGTTGAACAGCTAGAGTATTTTTAGAATGAATTAAGACCACACGTAGGCAATTCAAGCCTCCAAGCTTGGGGTTTCAGTAAGGAATGAGAATAAAATGGCGATGTTGGAAGAGGTTTGGCACAGAGCTAGGTGTGCGCTCTTACTGTGAAAGAAACAGGGTGTGTATACAGAAGTATCATTTAGACTAAGAAGAGGGAAAGAAAGAAACATGCAAAGATGGAGAACAGAAAGGGGGCTTTCAGCTTCCTAGAGCCCAGCTCTTTCTGTCCTTGGAGTAGAGGTGGTCACAACACAGACCACTTCTGGGGACCCTAGGGTGGAAGAGACTGCCTTTGTCCCAATTCCCTAAATTTGCCATTTCTGAGCTTGCAAATGCCATACCCAAAGACAGTGCACTCCAGTCCATCTCCCAGCTTAGTGGCCCGCCTTCTATATGCAAGACACTGACATAAAGGCCAAGTTACAAAAATGTTAATAACAAAGATGACAAGGAGAGGAAGCACCAATAATGAGACATTTGCAGGAACACTAGATCACAGGTGGTGTTAAGCAGAAAGCAGTCATTTCTACTTGAGTCCAGAGGAAAGACTTTGCTGAAGAAGGTCCAACTGAGCAGGACGTAAGCAAGTCTTTCTCGGCCATGCACTATAACCTGGAACTTACACTTGGCCCCTGGAAAACCTGTTCTTCCAAGTCTCCTACCTCTCGTCCTCTTCCAGATCTCTCTCTATTCCAGAGTCTTCCATCCTCATCCTTTTACCCTTTCCTTTTCTCTCATACTTGTTTCTCTTCAAAGGTTTGGGTCAACATGAACTTTGCCCACAATATCTAAGGTTATAACTATGTGTCTTTTCTTAAATGCTGACCTGATTTGCCATATAGTCCTATGTATTTAATTTTACAAAAAAGTAAAACGCAATCAACCTGTGCAAATGCAGACACGCTTTGTTTCTTTTCTTCTATTTTAAAGCAGTTTTGCGACCCTTAATTTTGTTTGTTTGTTTTGTTTTCTTGGCTTAGCTCCCACATTTGCCCCAGCCCACAAATAATTCTTATTCCTATGTAGTCCTACATCTTTTCCTCATGATCATATAATATCTCTCTCTCTCTCACACTCTCTCACACACACACACACTCACCACTTTAACAGATATTGCCAAGCAGGTTATTTTCAAAACAATGTTTTATTCACAGCACCACTGTGTGAGAGAATATTCTTTCTGTATCCCTGTCAGTAATAGATGTTTATAATTTTTTCAGTCTTTAGGAATTGCTTTCCTATTTTTTTGACTCTATTTAAATTTTGAATATGTAAAAACATTACGATTCCAAAGCCAAAGCCATGTAAGCAATGACCTTCAGAAAAGCTGCATTTCCATCACTGTCCTCCCCATTCTGCTGCTTTCTTCTCCTACAGGTAGTAACTTTTATTCATTTTTAGTTAATTCTCTAGTATTTCTTTTTCAGATAAATTTATTTACCTTTGCATTTACACACTTAGCCCCTCTTCTTACACAAAAGGTAACATATCATATATAGTTTTCTGTACTTAGCTCTTTCCCCTTAAAAACTATATGCTGTTTTGTAGCTACCAGTGGATAAAGAACTTTCACTCTTTTTTCAGTTACACAATATTATATTGTATGAATGCACATGCAATAGTTTATTTATGAATAAAATATACACAAAATTAGTTTATTTAACAAATCCCTTATTGATGAACATTGGGGTTGATTTCAACATTTTGCTACTCTAAAAAAATGTCACAGTGAATTACCTTGAGCATAAGTCATTTAATATTTTTCCACTGTATTCTTAGACTAGATGCCTAAAAGTGAGATTGCTGAGAAAGGATAAATGTATATACAGTTGACCCTGGAACAACACAGGTTTCAACTGTGCAGGTCTACTTGTATGAGGATTGTTTCAATAAATATACTGGAAAACTTTTTTGAGATTTGTGACAACTTGAAAAAACATTTTCTTCTCTCTCACTTACTTTATTGTAAGAATACAGTGTATAATACATATACAAAACATGGGACAATCATCTGTCTATGTTATCAGTAAGACTTCCAGTCAACACGGTAATTAAGTTTTTGGGGAGTCAAAAGTTATAGGTGGATTTTTGACTAGACAGCAGTGGGGCTGGGAGTGTGGGTCAGACATTGAACCCATGTGTTGTTCAAGGGTCAACTGTATAACTTTTCTACATATTATCAAATGTCCACCCATACAGGTTGTACAGAATTCCCACAACAAATATGAGCATGACTCTTTTCCCATAGCCTTGTGATGTTGGAATCTACATGTTCATGTTTTTTAAAGAATTTTTCCTTAATACACATACGTAACATTAGTTTATAGTTTTATTTTTCTTTATCAGGTGTCGATACACATATATTTGTCTCTTAAAAAGAATTTAGAAATTTTCCTTCTTTATGTATATTCAAAAACATTTTAAGTAGCACTGAGACAATCTCTTCTATAAAGATTTGGTAGAATTTTTCTGTAAAACTATCTGGATTTGGTACTTTTTTACCTTTTACAACCTTACACATTACTTTTCCCCCAGGAAAACTGTTTTGTTTATATGTTATATCCATACTGGAGTCATTTGGGGTAGATTACATTTTACTATAATTTTATCCTTTTCACCTATGTTTTCAAATTAATCTTCATGGAGTTGTACATACAATCTTCCATGATTTTCTTTCATTTTTTCTTCTCTCTTTCCTGTCTTCCTCTTTCTTTCTTTCATCTCTGCTGATTCATGGTTTTTTCCCCTTGTCACTTATTTTGTGCTTTAGTCTTTCTAGATTTTTCTGTTAGTTTTTTTTTCTTTTGGTATATGTCTCTGTCACTATTCATTTATATTGACTTGAGGATATATATTCCTTTTGATATCATAAGTCACGATTTTGTGTTTGAACAATGACCATCCTCCATTTCAATTCATCTAAGAATACTTTTGGGGGGAATTTATGCTCTTAAGCTCTAGAAAGATTTTGTGTGTGTTCCATTGCAATCTTTAATTTACTATTATTATTTTTCTGTTCAAATGCTATTTTTCAGCATCTCATTTACACTTAGCATGTACATTCATTTTCTATTGCTGTTTAACAAATCGCCATAAACTTAGATTAAAACACCCATATATTAGCTCACAGTTCTGTAAGTCAGAAGTCTAGGACAGCTTAAGGAAGTTCTATGGTAAAGGGGTCACAAGACTGGAATCAAGGTGCCAGCCAGGCTGGGTTCCTGTCTTGAGTTTCTGAGAAAGAACCCACTTCCAAGCTCTTTCTGGCAGGATCAGTGGGCTGAGATCCCCATTGCTCTGCTGACTGTCAGCTGTGGGCCTCTCACCACTCCTTAAAGCCACTTACATTCTTTCTTGTATGCCCCACCCTTCAAGGGAGCAATGGAGCCTTAAATCCTTCCAGTGCTTCGGATCTGTCTGATTTCCTCTCCTGCTTTTAAGAGCTCATGTGCTTAGATCAGGGCCACTTGTAAATTCCTGTGTCGAAGTCAACTGTGCCATATGATATAACATAATCATCAAAGTGATTGATATCTCATCATGTTTATAGGTTCCAAGGATTAGGGAAGAGCATATTGTGGGGGGAGGAGGGGACACTTAGGAAATTCTGCCTACCACATTCCATGCTCCAGCCCCTGAGGATTCACATGGCTCCCAAATGCAAAATACACTCACATCCTCTGAAGGTTTCCAGGTGTCTCACCCCATTACACTATCAACTCAAAATCCAAAAAAATCTCATCATCTCAATCATCTAAATCAGAGGCACTTGAGACTCCTGACCACAGTTTTCTCCATTTTTGCATCTATAGAATTAAAGAAGTAAGGTATCTGCTTCTAACATACAATGGTGGGACAGACAGAGGATAATAGTTTTAGATATTCAGATCCAAAAAGAGTAAAATGGAAAATAAAATGTAGTCATTGGAACAAAGCAGTTTTGAAATCCAGCTGGTCAACCTTCTGTAGGTGCCAAGGTTTCTGTGTCTCAGCTTGACCTCTGTGCTCCTGGTTCTGTCCTTGGACTCGTCCTTCCTTTTTCATGAAAATGGTAGCATGCAATTTCAGGTGAGTAGTTTTATCAGGGGGATGCTGGGTCTGAGAGCCTTGGGAATCTTCCTATGCGTTTCCATCCAACCTGGCAGCATTTCTGCTGACATTAAATTCTCAAGAACCTTGTGGGCAAGGATTTTGGGAACGTTCGCTCCAATAGAGTAAAGGTTCATCCACGGATCTTCTGTGGATAATCTCTCCTCTATTTTATTTTCTGCTAAGACGGCTAAGAAACAATGCCCTTAAAGCTTCCTACGGCCGTCTGGTTTGATTGAGATCTGTGACCCTTAATCTCCTGCTACTGAGAACTCTGACCTTTTGATCTTCCAGAGTTTCAGTGAAAGTTTTGAGTGAAATGTACAATCACAACCTTGGCTTTTTCTCATGTCATGTCTCAGCAGCCATTTCTTAATTTTAGTCTCGCCTGCCATCCGGAAATGAGGATTCCCTGAATCATCAAATCCTGGTTCCTAAAGTCACAAACTGTGAATGTCAGGGAGAGTTCATAAAATTCATAGAAACTTGAAGCTAACTTGGCCTTGGAAAATGCCTAAACTGGTGATCTCAACTGCAGGACATTTTGCCCCCACAGGAATATTTGGTAATGCCTAAATACATTTTTGATCCTCAAAACGTGGGGAGGGAGGAGCAGGTGCTCCTGACTCTAATAAGTAGAGGCCAGGGATGCTACCGGACATCCTCCAACGCATAAGAAAACCCCTTCCCCAAAAAAGAATTATCTGCCCCTAAATACCAATGCTGTTGAAGCTGAGAAACTCTGATATAAATAAATGCCTTTATTCTAAAGATGAAAGTATTTAGACTTGGGACTTATCACAAAGCTCTATCAGAGCATAGTCAGAATTAGAGCCCAACGTCTGTCTTGCTTCTGTGATACTGCTTCTCAATGATATCGTATCTATAGATCCCTCAGTCCGCATTTAGCACGGAGGAAGGTCCCTCATTTTAACATTTTAAAAATGGTTTTCACAATTAGGAATTCGGCTACAAATACAGTACTTCAAAGATAAGAACATGATGACAATCATTTCTCATCAGGGAATGAGAAACATTCCTGCAGTTCTTTCAATGGATGTCCATCCAGTTGAATGACAGAGATCTTGATGTGCTTGTGATTCTCAGTCAGCTTCTCTCCTTTCACTGTATTTTTACCAAGCTAGACAATTCACATTCACAAGCATGGGCTGTGTAAAATGTCTCAAAGTTCCATATATTCAGATAAAACAGATCCAGAAATTATACCTTTTTTTTTTTAACCACAGTCTACTTTTCACCAAAGTGCATTATTCTCAAAAGCTGGAAGATTAAATATTTCAACTTGGGAAATAATGACAAATGGATTTTGAATCCTCTCTGTTGCATTTTCCATGCCTGTTGTTGTCTATGTGGAGTGTGTATGTGTGTGTCTATGTGTCTGTGTATATTTTCCAATGTACCCAATTGCATCTCCATGGGTGTTTTGGTGCTGAGTTGAAAAAAAAAATTAGAAAAGACACAAATTGTTGGTGATTAAGTCCTTTCCACCACAAGTCTGGCATTTTGAGAAATCCTGCTATTTATAATCCAAACAAAATGGATGGTACAACAACCCTGGAGATGGCATGTTGGATATGGCTGAGATATACAATTTGCACAATTCACAGGAAAATAATTAGAACCTCAACTGGCTCAATTCATGTAATTTTTTTTAAGTCTGTGCATCTTTTCCTCAATAATCAGAACACTCTAGGGTGGGAAAGAAAGGGACCCCACTGTGCTTGTCTCCTTAGGACCCTGTAGTGGAAGTTCTAAGGAGATGCCCCTTGGGGCATAAAAAACTAATTCATCCACCTGCTCAGAGCCAAGTTGGAAAGTGACCATCCACTGTCAGCCCTGTGCCTTGATGAAAGCTAACAACTCCATTGAAAGGCAGCCCACATCCAGTGCCTGATTAAAAATCTGGCCCCATTGCTCAAACTTAGGATGATTCTGAAAGACCATCCCTCCACCTTGGCTTGCAGAGCTCGCCAACAAGTCCCCTGAGGTCTTCAATGGCACTGTGCAACTTTTCCCTCCACTCAGTCCTGCTTCGGTCCCTTCCATGTCATAGGTGTCAATTTCAAGAACACATCCTGAATGCAAATTTCCCTCTCAGAGACTGCTTCCTGTGGAATGTGAGCTGAAAAAATACACTTAGGAATTGAGGTATGTTCTACAGTTTTTCATCACTTTTGATCTCAATGCACCTTGGCAAGTAATTCTGATAAAATAAAAAATGTTGTCCCTTTGGCATATTTTCCAGTACAAAGCAAAACAAACAAAAAAATCAAATCATTAGGTTTTTCTTCCCTGTAAGCAGTGAACTGCGATTGCTTAGACTCTGGAGTTGACCCCTGGTGATTAAGCACCCAAGCTGCACCTCTTTCTCCAAGCCGTGCTTTTCCCAGCAGTCAAGGAGGTGTAAGAATAGTGCCTACTTCTTAGGACTTGGGGGCTGATTAAATGATATGGGATACCTACAAAACAAAGCACAGAGGAGGTTCTCAGTAAATATTGCTTTATTTTCTCAAAAATATTTTCCTCCTTGGCAAGAGCTGATTCACACACTCTGCACATTTGTGACCTCAGCAACTGTAAAGCAAAATACCTACTGCCATGCCGTTGATACTCTACGGCATCCTAAAGCATCCTTTGATAAAAGGACTTTTCCAGTAACTTGTACTATTTCCTTTCTGAGCATAATATTTGTCTTTAAATTTTATGAGCTTGTCAACCATATTGTGACTGGAAGAGGGTTTGGTTTTGTTTTGTTTTGTTTTGTTTTGTTTTGTTTCCCCTGCAAGGAGGGAAATTCCAAATGGCCTTTCCTCAGCCTTCAGACATAAAATGAGTCCACTGAATGGTGGAAGGCATTATTTTATCATTGTTCTGAAAGAAATACTGACACACTTTCCGACTACACTTCAGAAGGATTTGAAAATGTGGTGGCTCCGTGCTGCTCTTTGACAAAGCTTCCTATCGGACAGAGCAATGAAATCTTGAGGTAAAATGGAAACTGGATCCAAGATAATCAGATTTCCAGACATCCATTGTTCTTATTTGCGCTTTTCTTTTACAGCTCGTGAAAATTAATCACATTTCGAAATTCAGTTATCTCGGCACATACAGAGTCACATTCTAATTCACATCTAAGCCCGGCTCACCATTTATGTTTACGACATTGTTCAAAGTTGCGGTATTTGCCTCGCTACTTTCATCGCTACTGTCATGCTCCCGTGAACTTTTGAGCCACTGATCCATCTCTGTGAATCAAGAACATGACACCTTAGAGAAGTAAGAATGAAATGTGGAAATCTGACAAATGTAAATAAAAATATGTAAATGAGGCGAGAGTGAGTGAGTACAGATAAACTACACCCTGTTTACTGGTGAATGAACTACCAGGCAGAAATGGCCCACTGCAGTCCAGAATCTCTCAGAATGTAATCATCAACCACACTTTTCAAATTCAGCAATGTCCATGAATAAATCATTTCCGAAACTGTCAAACTGCCCGCAGACATGTGACGGACTGCTAGAACCACAGAGGCCAGCAGGCCACACCCTGAGACGGACTTGGCCTATGCAGTGCGGCTCTGTACAGCTCCCCAGGCCAAGGCTCTGGTATTCCACTTTGCCCCACGTCAAGTGTGCAAGCAAATCTGGATCAGATGTGCCCCTTTATATTGTACTTAGGACTCAACATTCAGTTGAATTTCATTACTGGTCTTAGAAATGTTCAGTTCTCCCCAGACACAGGGCATCAACCGTTACCCCTGCACCAGTCAGTTTGGCTTGTTAAGTGGGTCAAAGACTTTTCCTTCTATCCCCGAGTTGTTCACAAAATAGATGCCATGAGAATTTGTATAAAATGTAGCTATACTTGAAGGGATCTGCCTGAAATTAGGGTTACCTGGGCTAATGTCTTGTACACACCAGGGATTCTGAATTCTAACCCCTATTCTGCAAATCACTCATGGTAGGAATTTTAACAACTGATTTAGCCTCTTTTTAACTCTATCCACTCCTTTGTTATAGGCAAAAGAACAGATGTAGTGTTTTGGTGAAAAACACAGGTATTAGTGAAAAAAGCAGATGTAAAAAATAAAAGTAAGACAGACTCACAGAAGGCCCTTTCTATGCAACCAAAATCCCAAGGATGCTCAAATACATTAATCTGTCGCTATTTTAAATTCTAAAACCGATAGTCCAAATTCATAGCAATGGGAATGACAGTTAATACCTAAAGTAACAATGTGGCTTCTCACTTCCTTTCATCCCCTCAGGTCCTTCTTATTCTCACACCTGGTAAGAAGGAAAACATTTAGTCTCTTAGTTACATCACACAGGAGATCAAAGCTAACGAGAGATTAGTTTTCCAGTTCGTGGATGCTGGGAGCCACTGGTGATGACCATCCCACAAAACTGTGGGGGTAGATCCTTGGGAAAACCTGGATGGACCTAGAAGGTATTATGCTGAGTGAAGTCAGTCAGTCACAAAAGGACAAACAGAGAATGAGTCCTCTTCTATGGGGTATCAAAAATAGTCAAAGATATAGAAGTAGAAAATAGAATGGTAGTTATATGGGATAGGGGAAGGGGATATGGGGCATTGTTGTTCAATGGATATAAAGTCACAATTATGCAAGAGGAACAAGTTCCAGAGATCTATATACTATGGAGCCTGCAGTTAGCAATAAGGTATTGTATACTTACAAGTTTGTTGGAAGCATAGATTTCAAGTTAAGTGTCCTTATCACAGAAGGAAAGTGAAGCAGAGACACAAAGAAACTTTTGCAGTGAGGGATAAGTTTATTCCCTGGCCTGTGGCAATGATAACACAAAATACACGTATGTCCGAACTCACCAAACTGTGCATATTAGTTATGTCCAGGTTTTTGAACACCAACTGAATACCAATCATACCTCAATGAAGCTGGAAGAAAAACAGAGGGGGTAGATGGAAAATGTTTTCTCCGGATCTGACTGTAGAGGATCCTGGAAGGTTGGATCAAGGGTACCAGGGGTGGGCAGGCAATGGGGAGAAAAGGGACACAGGAAGGTGATGGTGATGGAGGGAACTTAAAGGTCCTCTTAGTGAAGGCCAGCTCTGTTTGTAATGAATGGGAACGACCATGGTGGTGTGGGGGGGACTGTGCATGCCCCTTTGGGCTCTGTGCTCATAATCTAGTAGTAGGGCCAAGATTGTTCTGGCAAAGCCCCTGACCACGTGGTTCTCGTGGTTGAGGCGCAGGGTTCCATGGATTAAGATGCACCAGGTCTGCGAGCAACTACCATTTTGGGTAGCTGGTCTCCCTGTTCCGTCATCCCATCAACCCTGGGGCAGCATCTACCTTTTTTTCCCTCAGCACCTGTGCTCTGTTCCCAAAGAGTGAAGCCACACTCCAGTGGGGATGGTGCATCAGCCCTCCAGGCACACAAATCAGAGGCCATGTTTCCCAGAGAGATTTTCACCTAGACTTTGAAGATGTCTTTTTAAAAATTTGAATGTTTCTATATCAACACTGGAGACATTAAAAAAAAAAAAGTTATGTACCTGTAATAAGAAATAAAATTTCCTACCAGAGTAAACACTTAAAGCACGTAACACAACTAAATAATGTTCAAGCATGTTTATTTGGAGTCAGAAAAAAAGTATCATTATTTCTTTAGCAGAAACTTAAAAAGGAGAATTCAGTTTCCAGTCATATAAACTTATCCTCCAAGCCTCAATTTATAAATCTGGAATAGGAATAACTCTGTCACATAAACTGCAACATTTTTTAGGTGAGGAGTAGAAAAAAATAAATAAATAAGAAAATGATTTCTCTCTCCATTTGCGTGTGTACTTTTAAAAACAGTCATCACTCTGGTATGAAAGTGTCATTATATCTGTGCAGAATGACAAATTTCATTTTAGCTTCCTTATCTAGTCATATACTCACACAGTGTTAACAAGTCATTGCTACTCTGACTTGATAGAGGCAGCCACGAAAAATTCAAAATAATCTTAAACATCAAGGGACTCAGTTGCTGTAATATTTGTATCCCTGACAGGTGGCCTGCTGCTTTGAATGGAATCTCTTACATGTGCTGTCTATGCCTCTAGCTGTACCTAGTATAGCTACTGCACCTTCTGAACCCTTAAGCCACACTTTCCAGGGAGACTGCAAACCACACCAGCTCAGTGGCAGCAGGACCACCGTCTACCTCATTCACACATTCCTTTTGTTCCATCGTGTGTGCAAGAAACTACCAAATGCCACATAGCTTTAAAATGCCAAGACAGAAAAAAGCAATGGAACCAAGGGATGAAAGCCTTAATGTGGGAATTCAAAAGTATCAGCAAAAACCAAGACATGTTCCTTACTGGTACTGATGGGTGTGTGTGAAAGAGGGAGAAAGAGACACAGAGAGACAGAGATTGAGGGAAAGCGTGTTGGTGGAGACTGAACACAGAAGGAAAACTTCCAGAAACAGAAATGAGGTCTGATCTTATTTAAAAGACTTCAAGAACAACCAGATCTTCCTATGAATGGGTCACTAGGGTCAGCAAGAGTCCGCTAGGAGAGGATTGAAAGGAGGAGAGAAAATGTCCCAACCAAGTGAGAAATCGAGGGAGATGTTTACTGCCATAGGGAATAATGGTCCTGTGGAAATTCAGATGACTACCTAAAGGGTAATACGGGCTAAGTCGAGAGAAAATACAGGGGAGCCCACATAGAGGGGAGTTTGTTTTGTTTCTGATCAGAAGAACAAAAAGAAGACCCAGGAACACTGAAAGACAACAAGGGTCAGAAGAGAGAGAGAGGAGGTTCTGGAGACCTCTCTACCCGGGTTGAAGACACAGCAAGGAAGAAGTCAGGATGTGACACACTGGAAATAAGGGCAAATTGAATTGTTGTGTGACACCCATACCGAAACATATACCTACCAATATATAGGTGGCCTAACTTTTTTGCATCCTGGAAAAATTGGCTTCTTCCCACTAAGCCCTCTATGAGCCAACCACTGTGTTATCCCGAAAAGTCAATTCCCATTACAAACTCTCATTAATTCCGAGAAGTGGTTCCAGGATCTGGTTATGAGAGGAGAAGCTCCTGAATCCTTGAGGGGTAGCCATGGAAAATAGCAGCAGCAGAAAACAGGGGGGCCTTCTCCGTGGGGGGCTCTGCATCTGTTACACTAGCACTACTCCACTACAGTGACTTTGGAAGGTCGCAGCAACTGAAAAATCCAATCCAAAGCCTAATGGATGTGGGAGTATTAAAAACAGGATTAGAAAAAGAAATGGTGTATTTTTATCCAAACCACATGTGCTATACCATCTCTGGCAAGTCATAGGTAAATAAATAAGGTCACATCACTGTTTAATATTCCGGGGATAATAGGATGATATTTGATACTCACGGCCATTTTCCCGGGTACAGCGTCCATGTGAACACTCTGGGTTTAGGCCACACCACCTCATTGGTACATTGGGCCATTCGGGCCTGAAGCCTTCTCAACTTGGATGTTTTCCAAGTCATCGCCTGCATTTTCATTGCCCAGAATATTTCATCTTCTGTTCCAACAGTCAAGTCGATGAAGATGAAAACTATTTGACCAGTCCCACTCCCTGTCCAACACTTAAACTAATTTGTCTTCTTTAACTGTCACTTAACAGCTAGCTCTTCCATCTCTCCCCTTTCCAGCCTCCACTCTTGGCATTTGTACCTTTGTCAGTTTGATAGACGGAGCATTTGACGAACAGCTCAAAAACTGATTTTGTTTTTGGTAATTGTTTCCCTTTGGAATAAACTTGTTCATTCTGGGTTTTTTTACATCTTCACTTAATGTAGCTGATGAATACTTTGTCTTCCCACAGGGTTGATTTAGTGCTGGTGTTTTCAAAGAAGAACCACCTATTATCTGTTCACGTAGAAATCTTTTATGCAGAAACGCAGAGGAACATCTCCTGAATGTCCGCAATGTTATTTTCGTTTGGAGTTTCCTAATATTCTTTTTCTGGCCACGTATAGATAGTGATGACTCCATAGATCATCTTTATGTCACTTGTCAGAACAAAAAAATTAAGTCACCAATGCTTTGTGGCACCTTCAGAGTCTAGATGCTTTGAGGACAAAGGTTGTATCTCAATGTGCCAACTTTTTTTTCACAGCTCTTCTCTGCACAACCTTGCACTTGAGGATTTTTATTTTAAAGAGAGAAATACAAGTTCTGCCAACGCTCAAGCATTGGTTTTGATAGCACCGGGGGAGCACATTAAGGAATGTGTTATAAAGTGGGAGACACACATCCTTTTATGTGTTCGGTATAATGAGGTTTACTGATTAGTCTAGCTCACTGAGGCAAATCACTATTCAGTTTTAAAGGTCTACTGTTCAATGCACCATAATTAAATTAAAGTTAAAATACTGTAATTATTTAGAACCAGGATGCCTTTTGTTTTTTTACTGACTTTGTGAACTCATGGGCTCAAATGAATGCTAAGATAAAATAGCATAACACAAGTTGGCTATATATTATCTTGTCTATCTTGTATTTGGAATTAAATTACTCAGGGGTTCAGAAGTTAATAAGAAACACAAGAACTGTCCTCTGTATAATAGTAGCTTTATGTTGGCTGGATTTAAATATCAATGGAGAGCAGTGATGTGATTATTTACATCCAGGCGTGCAAGCTTGAATATGCACATGTACACGTAATGTCATACTCAAGCAGTCTGCACCTTTACTGAGGACCTTGTAAGTGACAGGAATGCGCTTTACATACACCTGTGAAACACAGGACCATCCTCTAAGACAGGAGGTTATTAGGTTCCTTTTAGAGATGAAAGAGTCTCAATTTGGTAATTCAAAGATGGTTCAAACTCTAGCACAACCAAACAGCTCGTGTCTGACCTGGCCTCATCACCACCCGTTTCCTCCCCATCTAGTCTAGCCTTTCACATTGCTTTTGACCTTCATGAATTGCCCCATTCTTCATTCAGCTGCAGAAGCCAGAAACAGAGGAATATCCTCGATTCCTTCTTTTCCTCTACCCCCATGTTCAGATTTGTTATTCAGTCTTGCGCATTTTTATCTCATACTTTTTTCAAGATGTTCCCTTAATTCTGTCACCCACATTACAAAACTAAACCAACTTGCTATCACACTTCATCTGGATTGTGGCACCACTCTTCATCTCATCTTCTGGAATTATTCATGCTTCTCCACTTGATGTTCTTAAAGCAACCTTGATCATGCCCCTTCCCTGCTAAAACACATCCATGGATTTTCACAGCTCTGCTGAACAAACAAACACCTTTCCTGTAGCCCACAAAATCCAACATGAGCTTGGCCCCTCTGTCTCTTCAAGCTCCTACTGCATCCTTTCTACTTCTTCCCTGTCCATCAGTCACACTGACTTTCCTCTTTTTCTTGAATTCCATGCTTTGATTTGTCTCAGGACCTTTGTACACGTTCCCTATGGCTACCTGACTACCATTCCATCATTCCCTTTACCTAGTTAATATCTACACATACTATCCTCACTTTATTGTAAATTCCCTAGAGAGCCTTCCTTGATTCTGCTCTAGAACAGATCCCCGGTTATATGCTTTGATCGCATCCTATCCCTTTCCTCCAAAACACGTAGGATAGTTCATGAATATACATTTGTACATGTGGCTTTGATTATTATTTGTCACTCTCATTTGATTACAAATTCCTTGAGGATAGGAACGTTGTCTATTTGCACTCCACCATAACTCCAGCACTTAGCAAAATGCTACGTTTAGCAAATATTTGTCCACCTATTTAATTCTTACTCTGATTTGTCTTTAATGGAATGGACTTTCAAATTACTTGATACAGAAGGGAACAAATCTCTTTGAAGAAAGAATAAGGAAAACAGGTAGGAAGCAAGTATACGTGATAGAAGTATTTTACTATTTAAAGTATTTTGATGGTCAGGGGGGAAAAATGTCATTGACAAGTCACTATGCCTGGAATTTCCACAACTGGAAAGTCTTCTTGGTGTCAAGTCGTATTTTTTAGAAACACATCAGGTGGAAAATTTGGTCACCTTGATTAGAACCATTAGTCCAGATGAATCCAACAGGAAGGCAGCAGAAAGATTTATTGCCTTTAGAAAGCTGGTCCAAAGAGGCAATTTGATCAAGAAGAGATTGAAATTCATTGGAAATGTCCAAGCTTAAGACAGTAATATTTGCCTAAAGCTCTAGCGTGTAGGAAAATATGCCCAGAGGTATCCGTCAAGCGCCCACAAGAGGGCGCTCATAGTCATAATTGTGTAGCAGGTTGAATCATCTATGGTCCTAGCTCTGCCCTGAGTGCCTTTCAAAAAGATACATCAGTTCTGCATCCAAAATAATTTAAAAGCATTTATCCTACTCCAACATTTTTAACTATAAAAGAAAATCACACTTTAATGTAAAACAAAACTTTAAAAAATCGTTACTCCTATCTCTCTGACTCATTTCACTCACAGGTCACAGCTGGTCCAGTACTCCCACCCCCCACAACTCCAGGCTCCCCACATTCTCATAAACCCAGCTCTTGGAGCCGTTCTTCTCCCTGGCTCAGCTGTTTATTATGTAGATAAATTTATCTGAGCTCTCTGCCTGCTGTCTGCCAATTCCCCGTATCCTCCCAACACCAGGAGCTCGCCCAGCCAGCAGGAATCTCACTTCCACAGAGTAAGAGAATAGGGGAGAGGCTGAAAATATTTGTAATTCAATGATATATGTTATTATTGTCCCCCATGTTGTTGGAAAATTTGCAATTTTATACTATGGCAAAGCAAATAAACCCTGATTTCTATTTCCTAATCTGTGAGGTAGACTTCATGTACTATCATGCTTGGAAAGCTATGAATTATCCCCATTTTGGGACACTAGAAGATGGGAGTGGAGTGCAGACCCCCTCGTGCCTTTTAACCATGGGCTATTTGGATGAAATGTGTCCAAGTAAAAATTGTCCTTGCTAAGATATGTCTTCCTAGGAAATGTCCTGCTATTGTAATAGAAGGTATTAGGCACCAAAATAAGAAGTCAGGGAACATGCCAGTAGAGAAGAAGATGGTAGAAAGAACAACACTCAAGAAAGTCCACCCAAATTGTCATTTTGCATCAGCTAGGCCCTTGCATACATAGAGGTATTGCTGAGGAAACTCTGTGAGCCACCAATAATTAACATGTTCAAGGAAAGTTGCCTTGAGATAATTAATCCAAAATTGGGGGTACAAAATATTTTTATCACCATCAATATACAGAGATGAGCCACGTATCTTCTTCAGAAATGAGAGATGATCCCTTGATGAAGCCTATTTAATGGCCTGGTTAGCACTGGGCTCTGAAGTGAAATGCTCCAAGTAATGTAGATTTCAAACTATGGCATGCTTTCTGCAGTAGGCACATTTAACGATTTTCTCATTTGATACCTAATGAGATTTTGCAAACTAATTGCAGGCTTACAAAACCTTTTGAAAGAAGACAGGGACAACAGTAAGAAAATAAACCGTGGCAATGATCCCATGCTGAGGAGAATTGAATAAGACGTCTTTGGTCCCAGAAATCTGGTCTTAAATAGGATGGTAACCAATGTATGTTTCATCAGATTAATTTTAAAAGAGTTTCAATACAGAAATTAAAAACTGCTATATGGTAACAGAGCTTCAAAACTCTGCACCTTGCTGGCAGACCTTGCCACTACAAAGGCCAGCCAGCTGCAAACCTCCATTGCTGCACTTTAAATTTCCAGTGAAATTTCTAGTAAAATAGATTTGAGATGGTCTCCATTTGATTCATGAACTATCACTACCCAGAAGAGCCTATGAAATATATTCTAGCAGTTCTCTATTTGATTATGGACTGTTCTACCATCTACATAACCATGATGGTTTCTGACATGATGTTTTCCTAGTATAATGTATTCGAAATAAAAAGCATATGTAATCCCATTCCCTCGCATCAAAAGATAAAATAAGGCTATTTGTTTTAACTTCCTGACTTATTCTTCAAATTATTTGTCAAACAGAAAGAGAAAAAAAAAGGGAAAAATAGGAAGGAAATCTGCTAACAGTCTGAGATTAAATTTAACATCTCCTGAGAATCCTTGGCAGCATATCTCTATAACCCAGTAGGGAGACTCCCTGTGGATGATTGCAGTCAATTGTTTTTGTTCTTTAATCGGATGCATGTGCCAAAAGATAAACTGTTTGAGTTCAAAGGGCAGTGAATTCATTAAAGGAAGTTCCTAATAAAAGTGATTCAATCTTTGTATTTAGCTTTTAATACAAAAAATTAATTAACATTTGCATTATGAGACCTGACCTCCCCTGAGAAATATAATCAATTCTCCCAATACAGGATGGATTCTGCAGAAGACATAATTTCTTATTGTGGTGCGAATCAATCATGTCAGTGGTGCGGGGGAACTGTAAATGATGCGCAAAACTATTAAACTCTAGGCTCTTTAAAAGCCAGTTGTCAACGCCATAGTATATAAATATATACTTATGGTGGGCACTGTTTAATTATAATATTGATTAAATTATTGCAGTCCCTGATATAATTCATAATGGTGGTGTGCTGTCTGGAAGGAATACAAGACAACTGAAAATACATCCATAGTTCTGTGAATGTAATTTCCCAAGGAAATGGTGTTAATTATAGGAGCGTGATGCCTGCCTCTACTGCAAAGGCTGCATTACTGAGAAAAGAAAGCTTTTTGGTTGAAGACTCTAACCCAAGAAGAAAAAAATCTAGATGATTTAAAGTCATTTTTAAACCATTATTTTATTTTTGTTCACTTGAAGCATTCCTTTTTAAACGTGTCCCTGATTTTTTTTAAGTTGAGATAAAATGCACACAACACAAAATTCACTATTTTAATCATTTAAAAATGTATAATTCGGTGACCTCCAACATGTTCATAATATTGTACAACCATCCCCACTACCTAATTCCAGTAATTTTAGTCACCCCAAAAAGATACTGTCTACCCATTAAGTAGTCACAGCCCATAAATAGAATCATACAATATGCGGCTTTTTGTGCCTGACTCCTTTCATTTTAAATATCATTTTCAAGGTTCATTCATTGTAGCATGTATCAGCGCTTCACCTCTTTTTATGAGTGAATAAGTATTCAATAGATGTAATATTTGTATATCCATTCCTCAGTTGACAGACATTTAGATCGTTGCCATTTTCTGGTTATTATATATTAGGCTGCTCTGAACATTCATGCAACATTTTTCTTGAATGCTGTTTTCACTTTTTTTGATACATAGAATGGCTGCTAGTTATATAGTAAGTCTGTGTTTAATATTTTGAGGAACCACCACTGTTTTCCATAGTGACTACACCATTTTACATTCCTATCAGCAATGTGTAAAAGTTCCAGTTTCTGTACATCCTTGCCAACACTTTTTATCTTCCTTTTTTTTACTATTATAACCTTCCTAATGGGTATGAAGTGAAGTGAAATGATATTTCATGGTTTTAATTTGCAGTTCTCTAATGATTAATGATATTGAGCATCTTTCATATGATTATTGGTCATTTGTATATCTTCTTTAGAGAAATATCTGTCTCCGTCCTTTGCCCATTTTATAATTGTGTTTCTTTTTTGAAGGGGGTTCTTTTTGTTGTACAATTTCATAAGTTATTTATATAGTCTAGAGAAGAGACTCTTATCTTTTGTGTAGTTATTCAATCTATTATTGAAAGTGAAGTGTTGAAGTCTCCAACTATTATTTCCTGAACTGTCAATTTAGCCCTTGTATTCATTAGTTTGTGCTTCATGTACTTTTGGGACTCTGTTGTTAGGTGCATATATACTAATAATCATTGTATTTTCTTAATAGACTAACCCTTTTATCATCACGTAGTAACCTTCTTTGTCTCTTATAACAATTTTTGTTTTAAAGTCTATTTTATCTGATAGTCATTCCAGCTTTCCTTTGATTACTGTTTGCATGGAATAGCTATTTCTATCCTTTTCTTCTAACCTGTTTGTCTTTAATTCTTAAGTGAGTCTTTTTATAGACAACTCATAAATGGATCAGTTTTCTTTTTCTTTCAGCCCTTTGAATATATCAGCTCACTGCCTTCTGACTTCCATGATTTCTGATGAGAATCAGTTATTAATCTTAATAACGTTCAGTAGTATGTGATAAGTCACTTCTCTTGTGCTGTTTTCAGAATTCTCTATCTTTGCCACTCAGCCACTTGATTATAATGTATTTCAATGTGGGTCTCTTTTGATTTCATTTTATTTGGGGCCATTGGGCTTCTTGGAGGAGTAGATTTTGAACTTTCATTAAACTTTGAAAATTTTCAGCTATTATTTCTGCAAATTTAATTTCTGGCCTTTCTCTTTCTTTTCTTTCTTTCTATGGGACTGACATGCCTATGTTAGTATGCTTGATAATGTCCTACAGGTCTCTTAGGCTCTGTTCATTTTACTTAATTCCCTTGTCTTTCTTCTCAGATGGAATAACCTCAATCGACCTGTGTTCAAGTTTGCTGATTTTTTTCTTCCGTCTGCTTAAATCTGCTGTTAACCCCTCTAGTTGATTTTTCATTTCATTTATTATAATTTTCAACTCCAGAACTTTTACTTGATTACTTTTTATAATTTCTATCTTTTTATTGACATCCTCTATATGGCAAGACAACATTCACAACTCTAATTCTGGTAGATGGTTTTCTTTAGCTCTTTGAGCATATTTAAAATAGTTGATTTTTAAATCTTTGCCTACTAAGTACAATGTCTAGGCTTCCTCAGGCACAATTTCCATGAATTTTTATTTTTCCAGTATATGGGCCATACATCCTTGTTTCTTCGAATGACTCGTAACTTTTTTTGAAAACTACATTTTGAGTATTAGAATACGGTAACTCTGGAAATCAGTTTCTTCACCTCCGGGTTTTTGTTTTTTTTTTTGCTGCTCATTGTGGTTGTTATCATTTGTTTGTTTTCTGAACTAACTTCTTAAATCTGTATTTTTTGTCATGTGTAGCCCCTGGTTTATCTGTCTGGTTAGCTTAGCGGTCAGCGAGTGATTAGACAGAAATTTCCTTGAACACCTAGAACCTCTTCTCTAAAAAAAAGAGAGATCTAGTGTTTGCAGATATCTGTTGGCACACACTTTCAATACTCAGCTTAAACCTTAGGCAGCTCACAACTCTGCTGTAATCTTTGCTTCCTGCTTATACAGAGGAGAGCCAAGGTGAGAATGCAGGGCTTTCTCAGATGTTTTCTGAGTATGCATCTTGCCCTGCACGCACCCGGCCTTGTAGATTCCCCAGAAGGTGTAGAAGTTTTTCAAAGTCCTTGTTCTCCAAAGCACACAACTCTCCAGTTTTCCCTTCCATGATTTTCAGGGTAACTATTATTTGCTCCAACTCTTACCCCAAGTGGAAACAGGTAATACAGTTGCCTTAGATGTTTTTGATTAATGTCCCCCTCCAGCCATCTCTCCACCCTGGGATAGTTAGGTGAAAAATGGCAAGCCCATCAGGGACCCCCAGACAGGTCAATTTTTGCTGATTATTCCCACAACCATCGTTTTCTATAACAGATGAGCCCTGCATTAGCCCAGCACCAGGAGCCCACATCAGGAATGCAGGCTGCCATCGTTAAGGTCACTTCTCGGCTGAGGAGCAGTGTTGAAGCCAAGGTAAGTTAAAACACACAAGGTTCTCCCATGGTGATTCAGCCATATTTTTCCTGATTAAATGCTTGGCTGGGTGCTGTAAATCTTTGACTAGTTCCAGAGTTTTGATAATGTTGATTCTAACAGCATTTTTCTGTTTTTACTATTTTGGGGAAGGACAAGGCCTTAGAGCTCCTAACTCAACAATTTTCACTGACGTTACCTAGAACATCCCCTTTTATATCACAAAAATATCTGGGGAGAAAGAGAATTCACCAAGAAATGATTTTTTTTAAACATTGAAGCTCATAAAACAGTGAGTGACATCTAATTTTGGTATTTTGTCATATTGCTTAAGGTTGAAATTTTACATGGTTGTAAATCATTTGGAAGGCAGTAAAGTTTGCAGGTGATATAAAGGCTGTACTGCACAAGAAAATCATATCCAAATGTATCAATTGATTTCCCGTGAGTTGAAATTGTCTTTTTTCATGGACTCCAATTGGTTGTTCAAACCCCTGAGTTTTAAAATGAGAACAAGAAACTGTGGCCCAGGTTAGTGTACATAATTCATTTCCATTTCATATCCTGACATGTTTGATGTTTTTTTGACTGAATGCTCCAGTAGCAAAACTTTCAAATGTTATAAACATATGGAATAATTTTTCCAAGACAGAGAAATAGAGGAAAATGAAGAATAAGAATAAGAATAAAAAGCACATACAGTTCTTTATCAAGTTGGAACTGACAAGATTTGGACATTTAAGAAAAATCCAACTCTTTTCAATGATATCCATTCCAATTGCCAATTTATCCCTCATTTCGCCTAACCATGTGTCTACAGTTAACTATCTACTCAATATAAATTTGTCACATCAATATCATTATAAATAATGGGAATGCTAACTTCTTAGTCCATAGAGTGCTTTATTCCCCTTCTTAACATGGACAGAAGGACACTATCAAAATTATCTTCTGAATGTGCTGGAATATTATTGCAAACCTGCAATCGAAGACAATAAACAGCTCCTTGAATTTTTGAACCAATGATGAGTTTGTCTCAGTGAATGGCTTCTGCTTTCTTTATCAAGTGAGAAGTATCATTTGTGAAAGTGAAATAGATAGGTTTGAAGGTTTATGCCAGATATTGCTTTCTGTACATGACTTTAATGATCACAACAGATCATGAGGCAATTGTTTTATGTTCCCATTATACAGAAAAGGAAATGTCGTCACAGAAGAAAATGTTGAATGATTTGCCCCAGGTCTCACTTCAGTAAATGGTGAACTGGGATTTGATTCTAGTCAGTCTGATCCGGGAGTTTACTGCCTTAACCACCACACTCACACGTGGGAGTTGAGTTGATGGCTGTGAATTCATGGACACAGATCTCGTAGTTGTGTGGGTTTTCTTCTCCAGTGTTCTTCAGTCTGGGGATGGTCACTGATCACAGGGAGTTCTAGACTTAGGTTTTTGACTGGTGGATGTATTAGAAAAATAAAAGGGGTAAAGGGGTAAGATGAGTGTTATAAGAAAATGATTTACAGTGATGGACCCTAGACACTGAGTGGAGACGGAAGGATGGGCAGGAGATGGTTGGGTGATGGTCAGAGAGAACTTGAGATTCTAGAGATTTCCATAAGATCTGAGAGCAGGTGCTGAGAGAGGAGCTAAATAAGAGCTTCTGGGACAGGAGATGGTGGTCAGAGAGCAGAGTTTTTTAGTGCCAGGTCTCACTATTTGGAGGGATCATAAGCCACAGTTGGGCTTTATGTGTGTAAATCTGAAGATAATTTAAGATCATGGTCAACTGGAAAGGGTTCCATAACTTGAGAGTCCAGGCTGTTAAACTGGCTTGTCCACATGGATGTTAAGGAAATGTTAGAAGACGGTGGGACCTGGGGCAGTGGCGGTCCTTGAACAGGTTAAACCTTGAGCTCCTCCCCTCTTCCTTTGGTCAGCCCCATTTCCAGTCACCTGACAGCGCTGTCCTTTGTTTCTGTGGCTTACTTACAAGACCTAGCATGAGGCCACCAGCCGAAATATTCTTGCAGTTGGGCTTCTCTGATCTGGAGAGGCCCATTTCTGAGCATTCCAAGTCAGGGAAAAGAAAAGATACACGGATTGTTTATTCACTGCACATTCTTGCTTTCAAAATTGTATTCCTGAGCTCATCACTAGGGAGAGGTTTGAATTAAGGAAGAGGGATATGAGGACTCTAAGGTTTTTATGCACAATTTTATTATGATTTGTTTGTGTGTTTGTTTTCTCTCTGCCTAGATTCAGATTTCCCCACAGCAGGAAGTTTAGTAAGGAAAGAAAGCACCCTTTGAAGAGCTTCTAGTGCCCCCAGCCCAGCATGCATTATTTACTTCAAAGTCTATGCCATTACCCATGACCTTCTCAGTAAATGCCAGTGGTTTGTCTTTCCCATAATTGTAAGAAACCAGCTCTGCACCCTTCCTGGCATAGAGAAAAGGGCACTTGCCCTAAGAAATTTCAGTTCTTATGGAGCCTGCTGAGAAACCTCTTAAACCTCTTATGTCCTGGGAGAAACATCAGTGTAGCCGGTCCTCCGAGGGGCTTGGCAAATGGTTTCTGAAGTACTGGCCCCGCTAGCGCTCTGCCCCGTTCCCTCGGAACCCCCCCTTCGGAGACTTACCCAAGAACCAGAACAGACCGTGCGTGAGCTGGCAGGCCCTGAAGGGACTGGCAAGCCCCACAGCCACTCGCAGATCTGACGGGAACCGCTGACAGGCAGGATGCACATGTGCTCGGGAGACGAGAGCCGTAAGGTGAGAGTGAAGGAGGTGAGCATCACCATTTCCCTGAACCAAGACGGCAAGTCAGTTGGATCCGGGATGATGCGGCAGGAAGCAAGCCAAGGCCCCACGACCCACAGCCAGTCCCCAGCCTCCTCACGGGACCTCCTCACCCGTCACGGACTAACATTCCCCCCTAGTCTCATAGGGAGGGTGGGCTTTCACCTGCTCAGGGCTCCTCATTCCACGGGGGCCTGGGAAGTGTCCTGGGAAGAAATTCACAACTATTTTATCAGTTACCATCTTAGGGTGTTAGACTTATGGGGGCTTGGTATTCTTCCTTCGACCTTTGACATGTTTTATTTTTTTTCCATAATACATGCATATTATAAAACAAATATGAGCTTTTTAAAACATTTTCCCCTTTGGCTTAAAACTTGGTCCCTTTATTATTTTCTCTATAAGGTAAGGCAGACTTGAAAACACTTCTAGCAACTCCTGGCCCAAGAGTTCTGGCCAAAGAGGGCAGAGTTTCAGCACGGCTTTCATCCTACTAAGCACTGGACCCAAGGTGCTGCCCCTCAGTGGACACTGGGATGTTCTCGACACAGGAGAACACCGTGAAAGAGCACACGTGGCCATTAGCAGCGCGCCTTTCGGATGAACCTTGTAGTATTATTTGAAATATTTAGACATTAAATTGAACACATTTTACTTACCTTTTAAAGATAAAAACCTATATGTAAACTAAACTAAATCAAATCCTTGTCCCCACCCTACCTCCAGGAACATCATTGTCACTCACTGGCTAGCAACACCCAGCCCCAAATGTGAAGGTCAGACATTCAGGAGTCAGTGTTGGCCTATGTCGACTTGTGTCATTCATTTACATGAGACCTGACCCATGAATCTACAGCTCTCTAAAGGAAAGATTTTTTTATCATCTTATGGTTTGAGGAAGAGAAGATGAAAAAGAGCTGAAAATAAAGTTTGGATAGTTAAATATTTAAAGTAAAAAAAAAAAGCACTCATTCAAATGTATTCAAACTTCCTAAATCTGAGGTATTCAATACAACTCACCTTCGGTTCTGATTTACATAACATACAATCTGACCCAACCCTGTGAAAAGCCGCAGCAGGTGTACATACTGGGTGTATAAACCATTAGATATGGAAACTTTGAACAAGTTTTACTAGAATGAAACCTCTGTAGATTAGAAATGCACTCTTTTATTAATTTAGTAGAACTTTATAATCGTCCTCTTTATCTCTGCCACAAGAGAGGTGTTTCTCTCTAAACTAGGACAAATTTACATAAATTAAAATTTTGCTTTGTTAAGTTTCAAGTTTCAGAGGAAAGGAAAGGGGCTCTATTAATAAGCTACAATTACTAGGTGTCTACCATGAGCTGGTAGTGTGGCGTCTGGTTTAGACATGAATCTTACTTTATTTTTGCCAAATCCTCTAAGTTGGGAACACTAAGGTTCAGAGGCACAAAAACGTGCCCAAGATTATATGCTGCTGAAGAGACAGGCTCAAATTCAAGATCTATTTGAGTCCAAAGCCTTTAACCTCTTTCTCCTTGAGCATTCTGAGTGGCATTTATTTCCATTATCCAATAACTAATGTAAATTCTGAATTATATGCATTTAATCTCAGGAAATAAAGAAGGTAGATAATACAAGAAAAGGAAAAACCAATGAATATAATAAATTCATCCTATAGCTTTGCCTAGCTTGATGACTATATACCTTCAATAACAAGTTCTGTTTTCAAATGCCACAAATAATCTATTCTTTTATTCAAATGTTTTTAAAACACTCTAAATGATTTCTCTTGAGGCTATAATACCTTTTGAAAGGACTTTTTGCTATTTCTTAAAATGTAGACTTTCTCCTTTAGAGTTATAAAGACATATATGTAAACTAAATTCATTCACATGCTCTTAACTTATTCTCTTTGTGCCCCATTTTCACTCATTTTTAGAAAAGTCTAAGGCAGGTTTTCAAAATGGCTTTTCATAGTTTTTCATCTTTTGAGATTTAAATTTTAAATTTATGTCTTTGCTACCCCAGGCCTTTTCGTTTCCTAATTTATTTTTCACTAACTTCAAGCCATCAACATATCCCTGCCATCAGGTTTGATTTATATTGCCCAGGAACATAATCCAATCATGAATCTTCCTTGGGAATGTCAACATGGCATGAGGGAGAAAGCTTACTTTAATGATCTTTCTAGAATAGAAAACAAAAGTCAAAAAATCAGTGGGAACTTGAAAAATACTATAAAGCGAACCTGATAAGCCTATGGTGACAGAAGAGACTTGGTTCTTCCCTGAATCCAAAATTGAAAGCAACGATCTTTCAGACTATTCCTCTTTGCTCATCTCTTTTCACACACAGGAACTGGACTTCACCAACTGAAGTTATAAACAAAAAGAACTAGATAACCACAACCTTCTTCCCACCTCAGCTCCTGTGCGTATCTCCACTAAACCCAAGCACTTCCCATTTCACCTGACCCAGTGAACATATCCAGTCCTTTACGCTATGTCCCACCTCTAAATGGGCATGGATATCCCCTAAGCCACAAAGTCATTGTCCTGGTTCTTTGTGATGCCAGTCACAGAAACCACCACCAGTGATTTAGCTGAAGAGGATATTTATTATGTTAGCAGGACATTGCACTATCTTCCAGTCACAAGCAAGACTCAACTAGGGCAGGAACCAGGGGTCTCTGGGGACATCAGGTACAAGAATTCATAGACCTTCTAACCACCATTCTGTACTTAACAGGACTCAGACTCAAAGACTGTTTTTTGGTATCTCTTTGTTCCATCATTAGATTCTCAGGAGAGAATATCTCATTGGCATAGCTTAGGCCAGGTGACTACCGCAGGTTCTATCACTTATCTCAAGGTCCCTGAATGCACACTGAGCCACCACGAATCAAAGCTTGGGTTCCGAATGATGTACTGAGAAAAGAAATTTGCTGTGCCCCAGGAGGCTTCCCTCAAGAGGTATCTCATATATGCAGACTCCATGCTAATGCATACCTAGCACCCCTGGAGCTTCTGAGGCTCTCCACAAGGGTGAAGGGCCTGGAGACATCTCAAGTCTAATTTGCAAAGACTAAGTTTGCAAGCACAAAACTAGCATATATGACATCAGCCAATAGAAAGTTCTATTTGTACTAAAATTCAGTAAACATCAATAGTACATGCACTATGTACAAAACATCGTGCTCTCCATAACATGGACCGATTAAGAAAGGAAAGAAAAAAACAACCCCTGCTATTACTAAAAGCAAACATTTTCTGAAATTGACCTGGAAGTCTTAATGAAGAATCATTCATTCATTCATTCTCTCAACAAATATTTAATGAGTTCTTACTATGTACCAAGCACTGTTGTAATGTTGGGGTGTTCAATAATGAACACAAGTGGCAAAAGTCCCTCCTCATGCAGCATTCATTATTAGACAAGCAAAGGAAGGAATGCTAAGAGATGGCTCCAAGTCCCAGCTCTACCACTCACTAGGTGAGGGACACACTTCTGAATCTCTCTGTTGTGCAGAGTTCTCACTTTTAAACTAAGAATGAATGCAGCCCTGTCAGAGCATTACAGAAGTGTACCTGTCATGTAGTAAGCGCTCATACCATCATCACCATCAGTAGGTGACTCTTCATCCAGAGCTCATTTCCTTTGACCCTGACGTCGATGCCTACAGTTATCCTTCTCTAATGCAACTGTACCGAGAAGATCTTAAACAGACCAGTGAAGTTGAGGATGGAGTTTCACTTATTCATTGTGTGTATAAGGGACTGTGTTGGATGTTGGATTCACCAGAAGCAAATGCTGACACGGACTTTGAGGTACAAGATGTTTATTAGGCATCATCACCTGTGGAAGTAAAGAGAGGAAGCAAGATGGGGCAAAGGAAGAAGGCATCGAAATTCACACCTGGAAAATGCTCAACCAACCTGAAGCTATTGTCTGAAAGAGTGTGCTTTGTTGGGCCAAAGTGCCTGGGTCTTTATACCCTATACTATCATTCAACAGGAAATGTGGAATATCTTGCCATTGTCTCCATGTCTACCGCATGCTCAGTAAGGTCTCAATAAGCAAAAAAAAGATATGATTTTAAGCCCTAAAAACATACATATTTTTAAGCAAGAGAAGGTTGCATGTATAACAGTAACAAAGTGGTCAAGCAGAGTTACTAAGTGTTACGAGAACTTACTAGAAAGATTACTTCAGCTGACATAGGAACAGAAAATAATAGCCTATAACTCTTCAGGTTAAGGAAGTGTTTAAAGATAAATTGAACAAGAAATTAATAAGCCCTTGCATGATTACTATATTAGTTGTTTTCATTTAATTGAATTTTATCTCTTCAGTTAAATTGGCATGGGAATATCTGACTGTCCATACCAATGTAACTCAGAGCCACAGACTGTGAAGGGCTGTAAACTAGTTGTTATCAGCCTTAACTAGGTAAGTATAGAGAATAAAAGCATTTAGAAAAGTTTTTAACAATTCGACACAGAAATTGCCTATCTACTGATTTTATAATAAAAAATTGTTTTTAACATGTCATATATGTTTTATGTTTATTAAGCAGGCTTTAAATTTTTTAAAATATTATCTCTTTAAACCTAAATCCTTATGATTTGGAAGTAACAATATATCTCATTTAATGAAATAATATACTTATCCTATAAATTTTCTAAGAAGAGAATTATTTTTGTGATATAATAAGAAATATATATTTAGCCTTTGTCTCTGGTTCTGGGCACAGAGCTCCTAAAACACTTGGAATCTCTAAAGTGATGGACTATCTTATGTATGTTGATGAGATGAACTGTGGCTGGAGGCCCCTAGACAGCTGCAGGATGGGAACAGATCAGCAGAAAAGCCAAGCCATGATTAGAGAATTGGAATTTGTAGCCCCCTCCTCAACTTCCACGGGGAGGGAGGGAGGTGGAGATGGGCTATAGACTTAATAAATCACCAATGGCCATTGATTGAATCAATCATGCCTATGTAACGCAACCTCCATAAAAACTCCTGATGACAGGTTTGGAGAACTTCCAGGTCGGTGAACACTTGGAAGTGCTGGGAAGGTGGCGCCCCATGTCACTTTGCCCTCTCTGCCCTTTACATCTCCTCCATTTGGCTGCTCCTAGTTGTATCCTTTATAATAAACAGCTGCACTTAAGTAAAGTGTTATCCTGAGTTCTGTGACTTGTTTAGCAAAATATCAAACCTACAGAGAGGATTGTGGGAACCTCTGAATTTGTAGTCAGCCAAGTCGAAGTGTGAGTGGTCTGTGCGCCTTGTTTGCAGCTGGCATTTGAAGTCCAGCGAGACTGAGCCGCTGACCTGTGGGGTCTGTGCTAACTCCAGGTAGTTAGTGTTAGAATCAAATTGAATTGTAGGGCACATGGTTGGTGTCAGAGAATCAAAATTGGAGAATTGGTAGGTGTCAGAAAACATCACACATTTGGTGTCAGAAGTGACATCAGAAAACAGACAAAACAAGTGTATATGAACCCAATTTCCTAACTTTCATTTGCTTACAAGAGATACTCATATCCATGTGACATCAACAGAATTAAATAGAACAAAATCAGAATGAAATAGTGTCCTGAAATAGCATTGATAGAGAAACAGTTTCCTGATAAAATCCTAAAAATAAACTATCAAGCAAAAGTACAGAAATACCATGATTCAAAATTTTTTTCAACAGTATCCTCGGCTGTAAAAGAAAAAAGGGGAAGGATGCAATGAGTCAAACACACTGAGCTGAGAAGTTGCCCTTCCCTTGGAACCTGCCCCAAGATAATTTACCACATGGAAACTCTTAAGGATACTTCTGGTCATCATAAATTATTAATATTTGTTTTAATGGGGGTCTTAAAGGAAGGAGGATGCTTAAACATCAGAGAGGTATTGAATTAAAATCCAGCACACAGATGACATTAAATAGACACTAGAGATACATTTGTAAAAGGGTCCTGAGAGTTTTTCAAAAATAAGGTATGTTGGTAAAATAACAGTTCAATCCCCTGGTTTATAATTTCTAAAATGGAGTATGAAAAACAATTATTAACAAGATGTTTTTCAAATAACTAAATATAGACTTGGATATTTTACACCCTAACATATTTAAATCAAATTCTAATAAATCAATACACTATTTGTGCTACAAGAGATTCCTACCTGTTTAAAAGGAACCATCACAGCTGTTAGTTTTCTTTTAGTTGTTGTTTTGTATGTTACCCTCCTGTTATACTATTGAAGGTGGAGGTGATGTAGTTTAGGAGTTCTGGGAAAAGACATAAATCCTTTAATAGTTGATGAATAGAAGAATAAGAGATTTAAAAACAACAACAACTACAACATCCCTCTACTGATGTTGTGAGACATCAAAAAACATAATTTATTTAAAGAAAAAACCTTTTCAAAGACTTATCTATAATACATGAGTAACAGGCTATAAGAACCGGATGAAATTCAAATCCAGAGTCAGGGAAAATGATCAGCAGAATCATTCTCTAACACTGATGTTAGTGACTATTAACGCCCAATAAATAAAATTAATTATAATTATTTTTAAATTGCTATTTAAACATTAATAATTTTTAAAGTAAATGTTCTTTGCAGCTTTTTATTGCTTATCATTTAAAAGAATCTCTCTAAATTGTAAATAATGTAAAATAAGCCAAAACCTTGGATGTTTTAATAAATCATAAGATTTTTGTTGCCAGGATATGAAGTTTATGTATTGAATTGAGAACAGAAAAAGAGAGGTATCAGATAGTAAGTATTAGTTTGTGGGTCTGAAGCACTGGATAGAGAGCAATATTCTGATTCTACAGGAAAGATTCTCTGATAAATGGTAGACACTCCAGAAATGATTGTTGATTGATTAATGTGTGAATGAACTAATGAATAAATGAATTAATATCCTTAACAAGGAGGTCTTCATATAGGAATAACTTCTTTGATACAACTGTGTTCTGGCTACATCCAATTTTATTGAGGGATAAATCTTTGTTACAAGAATGTCTCCAATTTCCAGTTGAGTTTTCTGAAGGAATCTAATCCCCATAAACTGGGCCTTTTCCTTAGATCAAGTCTATCTTGTGGTATAAATGAATACATTGATATTTTGTGCTTAAATTCTTATGAGTTTGGTGAAAATCACTTCATTTCCCAAGGTAATGGACAAAAGTTGAATGTACCCTAGCATAAACAAATTAAAACCATGAGCCCTAGTCAGTCTAAAGTAGAAATCTGTTAGTGAGTCCCAGCCTGGAACAATCACCTGAATTTATCTACCTTGTCTACTCATAGGCTTCACCACTGGTGTATCTAACATGTACATATGCATGGAAATATGCACTCATATTGAAATAAATCTGACCTGCCCATTTTTCCCTTTTCTATTTCAGTTTAACCCCTGAAGAGATGCATGTTAAAGCCAGAAGTGCCTTACTTTCCCAGGGTAGAAAAAGAATGAAGAACTGTAAGTGGCTGCTTGCCAACCTTGAGAGGAGAGGCAGAAAACGTCTGACAGGCGCTTCTCCCCTGTTGCCCGGCTCTCTCACTTCCTTACCGGCTGGCGGTGTGTGCGTGCCGTCCTCTGAATATCATTTCAACCTTTGGGCAGATGAAGTAATGATGTAGGGTTTACATACCTTCTTTTTAAAGAACCAAAAGAGCTGTACATCTTAAAAAGAAAGGAAAATGTACGCTCACCAGACTCCGCGGCTGTTGGATTGTCCCTTTATGTTTCTTTCGTAAAGATCACCTAAAGCAGTCTTTCATTTCAAGCATTATAGAATTACTGCATAAAGGCAAACACCTTGGATATCATGAGTTCGATAAAATTTGCCACCCACTGATGTATAACTCCAATGAACATGGTGTGTTTAAGTGAATGGGAATGCAAGTCAGAAAGGTTGGTAGGAATTCCCAAGAGTATAAGGGAATTAGAAACTCATGAACTCAGCAGGCTGCTTCAACTGGTCTTCACTTCCTGAAACTGTGATGCTAAAAACCCTAGATTGGCAGATATTATATAATATTTGCTGATATGAGTCAAGCAGTGCTGGCTAAATAAATTAAAAACCACATCTATGTCCTATTATACTTGCCATAGCCTTTTTTTTTTTTTTTTTTTTTTTTTTTTTTTGAGAGGGCATCTCTCATATTTATTGATCAAATGGTTGTTAACAACAATAAAATTCAGTATAGGGGGGTCAATGCTCAATGTACAATCATTAATCCATCTCAAGCCTAATTCTCGTCAGTCTCCAATCTTCTGAAGCATAACGAACAAGTTCTTACATGGTGAACGAATTCTTACAGAGTGAATAAATTCTTACATGGTGAACAGTACAAGGGCAGTCATCACAGAAACTTTCGGTTTTGATCATGCAATATGACCTATAAACCATCAGGTCAAATATGAATATTCATTTGATTTTTGTACTTGATTTATATGTTGATCCCACATTTCTCCTATTATTATTATTATTTTTATTTTTAATAAAATGCTGAAGTGGTAGGTAGATGCAAGATAAAGGTAGAAAACATAGTTTAGTGCTGTAAGAAGGCAAATGTAGATGATCAGATGATCAGGTGTGTGCCTATGGACTAAGTATTAATCCAGGCTAGACAAGGGCAGCAAGACATCCACGGATGCAGAAGATTTCTCTCAAAGCAGGGGGGGTGAGGTTCTGAGCCTCACCTCTGTTGATCCCCAAATTCTCACCTGATGGCCCCCCTGCGACTGTGCCTGTCTTAGGTTGTTCCTCCCTTGAGGAATCTTACCCGTCTCTGGCTAACCAGTCATCTTCCGGGGCCATACAGGGAAATGTAAAGTTGGTAAGTGAGAGAGAAGCCATATTGTTTGCAAAGGTTAGCTTTTTACTTCTTTGCAGATTTATGCCCTGTGGCTTCTATGCCCAGCACTTGTCTCGAGGTATCTTTACCACCTGGAGGAATTATGATACTCGGTAAATTCGATATGAGGCACGAATTCTATTTAAAGTTTGTAATTAGGAAGGAAGAAGAAAAGCTATAGATGTAGCATATGAAGGAAACTTGGGAGGATTGATTATTTCTTTGACATATCTTCTTGTATAGTACCTTAAGTATGTATAGGTTTTAAACTACTAACTAATTTGCACACACATATTGACATAATAGGAATACGGTGACATAAACAAAGCAAATCTATAATTACCAGCCATCTCCAGTGAAGCCAAGAAAACCATTTAGGCACCCTAGGCATTTGTGAAAATTTATCTATGATATGATGGATATTTTCCAACTGTACTTGAACCATCAGACAAATTAAAGCAGCCCATTTCTGGGATCTGTTCACATCCCATATGTTCTTTTAACCATAGATAGTCTATAGTCATGAGATTTTGGGGTGCTACAACTTGCACCCCTCCCAACTCCTGGTTGAGTTCCAACAGTACAGATCCAGTCAAATTCGTTGTCTCACTGTATGCACATGCCAGCCTAGACATCTCCCTCCTCCTTCTTATGGCAAGTCCAGGAGACGGTGGGCCGGATGCAGCCACAACCGCAGCATCGTCCGGATCCCTGTGGAGGCTTTTTGATGATCATCCCCCGGCACGAGTCCTCCAGAGAGTGCTGATGCCGGAAGCTCCTCCTCATATCGTATCTTAGTTCATTTTCTGGGTATCCAAGCTAGGCCTTGATCTTCTGCGTAGAGACAAACAGACCCTTTGCCCACACTTTGACATGCCCTCTATACCACTGTGCAGAACTCATTGGAGGTCAGCACACAGTAACTGCTTTTTTTTTTTTTTTTTTAATTAAGAGAAAGGAATATTATCAGAAAAGAGTACCTCCATAGCTGATCATCTGACACCCTTTAAGTGATCAACATTAAGGATATTTAAAGCATGCGTTGATCTTTGATTTACCAATAGTTTTATCCTGTTAAGGAGTAATCCCCCTTTTCTTTCTTTCTTTCTTTTTTTTTTTTTTTTTTTAAATTTTTAATCTACACTTACCTGAAGAATACTATGTTTACTATGCTCTCCCCTATATCAGGTCCCCCCTAACAACCACATTACGGTTACTGTCCATCAGCTTAGCAAAATGTTGTAGAGTCACTACTTGTCCTCTCTGTGTTGTGCAGCCCACCCTCCCCTTTCTCCCTCCCCCCCATGCATGCTAATCTTAATACCCCCCTTCTTCTTCCCCCCCCTTATCCCTCCCTGCCCACCCATCCTCCCCAGTTCCTTTCCCTTTGGTACCTGTTAGTCCATTTTTGGGTTCTGTAATTCTGCTGCTGTTTTGTTCCTTCAGTTTTTCCTTTGTTCCTATACTCCTCAGATGAGTGAAATCATTTGGTATTTCTCTTTCTCCGCTTGGCTTATTTCACTGAGCATAATACTCTCCAGCTCCATCCATGTTGCTGCAAATGGTTGGATTTTTCCACTTCTTATGGCTGAGTAGTATTCCATTGTGTATATGTACCACATCTTCTTTATCCATTCATCTACAGATGGACATTTAGGTTGCTTCCAATTCTTGGCTATTGTAAATAGTGCTGCGATAAACATAGGAGTGCATCTGTCTTTCTCAAACTTGATTGCTGCGTTCTTAGGGTAAATTCCTAGGAGTGGAATTCCTGGGTCAAATGGTAGGTCTGTTTTGAGCATTTTGATGCACCTCCATACTGCTTTCCACAATGGTTGAACTAATTTACATTCCCACCAGCAGTGTAGGAGGGTTCCCCTTTCTCCACAGCCTCGCCAACATTTGTTGTTGTTTGTCTTTTGGATGGCAGCTATCCTTACTGGTGTGAGGTGATACCTCATTGTAGTTTTAATTTGCATTTCTCTGATAATTAGCGATGTGGAGCATCTTTTCATGTGTCTCTTGGCCATCTGTATTTCTTTTTTGGAGAACTGTCTGTTCAGTTCCTCTGCCCATTTTTTAATTGGGTTATTTGTTTTTTGTTTGTTGAGGCGTGTGAGCTCTTTATATATTCTGGACGTCAAGCCTTTATCAGATCTGTCATTTTCAAATATATTCTCCCATACTGTAGGGTTCCTTTTTGTTCTATTGATGGTGTCTTTCGCTGTACAGAAGCTTTTCAGCTTAATGTAGTCCCACTTGCTCATTTTTGCTGTTGTTTTCCTTGCCCGGGGAGATATGTTCAAGAAGAGATCACTCATGTTTATGTCTAAGAGGTTTTTGCCTATGTTTTTTTCCAAGAGTTTAATGGTTTCGTGACTTACATTCAGGTCTTTGATCCATTTTGAGTTTACCTTTGTATATGGGGTTAGACAATGGTCCAGTTTCATTCTCCTACATGTAGCTGTCCAGTTTTGCCAGCACCATCTGTTGAAGAGACTGTCATTTTGCCATTGTATGTCCATGGCTCCTTTATCAAATATTAATTGACCATATATGTTTGGGTTAATTTCTGGGGTCTCTAATCTGTTCCACTGGTCTGTGGCTCTGTTCTTGTGCCAGTACCAAATTGTCTTGATTACTATGGCTTTGTAGTAGAGCTTGAAGTTGGGGAGTGAGATCCCCCCTACTTTATTCTTCTTTTTCAGGATTGCTTTGGCTATTCGGGGTCTTTGGTGTTTCCATATGAATTTTTGAATTATTTGTTCCAATTCATTGAAGAATGTTGCTGGTAATTTGAGAGGGATTGCATCAAATTTGTATATTGCTTTCGGCAGGATGGCCATTTTGACGATATTAATTCTTCCTAGCCATGAGCATGGGATGAGTTTCCATTTATTAGTGTCCCCTTTAATTTCTCTTAAGAGTGACTTGTAGTTTTCAGAGTATAAGTCTTTCACTTCCTTGGTTAGGTTTATTCCTAGGTATTTTATTCTTTTTGATGCAATGGTGAATGGAATTGTTTTCCTGATTTCTCTTTCTATTGATTCGTTGTTAGTGTATAGGAAAGCTACAGATTTCTGTGTGTTGATTTTGTATCCTGCAACTTTGCTGTATTCCGATATCAGTTCTAGTAGTTTTGGAGTGGAGTCTTTAGGGTTTTTTATGTACAGTATCATATCATCTGCAAATAGTGACAGTTTAACTTCTTCTTTACCAATCTGGATTCCTTGTATTTCTTTGTTTTGTCTGATTGCCGTGGCTAGGACCTCCAGTACTATGTTAAATAACAGTGGGGAGAGTGGGCATCCCTGTCTGGTTCCCGATCTCAGTGGAAATGCTTTCAGCTTCTCGCTGTTCAGTATAATGCTGGCTGTGGGTTTATCATATATGGCCTTTATTATGTTGAGGTACTTGTCCTCTATTCCCATTTTGCTGAGAGTTTTTATCATGAATGGATGTTGAATTTTGTCAAATGCTTTTTCAGCATCTATGGAGATGATCATGTGGTTTTTGTCTTTCTTTTTGTTGATGTGGTGGATGATGTTGATGGATTTTCGAATGTTGTACCATCCTTGCATCCCTGGGATGAACCCCACTTGGTCATGGTGTATGATCCTTTTGATATACTGTTGAATTCTGTTTGCTAATATTTTATTGAGTATTTTTGCATCTACGTTCATCAGGGATATTGGTCTGTAATTTTCTTTTTTGGTGGGGTCTTTGCCTGGTTTTGGTATTAGGGTGATGTTGGCTTCATAGAATGAGTTTGGGAGTATTCCCTCTTCTTCTATTTTGTGGAACACTTTAAGGAGAATGGGTATTATGTCTTCTCTGTGTGTCTGATAAAATTCCGAGGTAAATCCGTCCGGCCCCGGGGTTTTGTTCTTGGGTAGTTTTTTGATTACTGTTTCAATTTCTTTGCTTGTAATTGGTTTGTTTAACTTTTGTGTTTCTTCCTTGGTCAGTCTTGGGAGGTTGTATTTTTCTAGGAAGTTGTCCATTTCTTCTAGGTTTTCCAGCTTGTTGGCATATAGGTTTTCATAGTAGTCTTTAATAATTCTTTGTATTTCTGTGGAGTCTGTCGTGATTTTTCCATTCTCATTTCTGATTATGTTGATTTGTGTTGACTCTCTTTTTCTCTTAATAAGTTGGGCTAGAGGCTTATCTATTTTGTTTATTTTCTCAAAGAACCAGCTCTTGGTTTCGTTGATTTTTGCTATTGTTTTATTCTTCTCAATTTTGTTTATTTCTTCTCTGATCTTTATTATGTCCCTCCTTCTGCTGACTTTAGGCCTCATTTGTTCTTCTTTTTCCAGTTTTAATAATTGTGATGTTAGACTATTCATTTGGGATTGTTCTTCCTTCTTCAAGTGTGCCTGGATTGCTATATACTTTCCTCTTAAGACTGCTTTCGCTGCATCCCACAGAAGTTGGGGCTTAGTGTTGTTGTTGTCATTTGTTTCTATATATTCCTTGATCTCTATTTTGATTTGTTCATTGATCCATTGATTATTTAGTAGCATGTTGTTAAGCCTCCATGTGTTTGTGAGCCTTTTTGTTTTCTTTGTAGAATTTATTTCTACTTTCATACCTTTGTGGTCTGAAAAATTGGTTGGTAGAATTTCAGTATTGTGGAATTTACTGAGGCTCTTTTTGTGAGCTAGTATGTGGTCTATTCTGGAGAATGTTCCATGTGCACTTGAGAAGAATGTATATCCTGTTGCTTTTGGATGTAAAGTTCTATAGATGTCTATTAGGTCCATCTGTTCTAGTGTGTTGTTCAGTGCCTGTGTGTCTTTACTTATTTTCTGCCCGGTGGATCTATCCTTTGGGGTGAGTGGTGTGTTGAAGTCTCCTACAATGAATGCATTGCAGTCTATTTCCCTCTTTAGTTCTGTTAGTATTTGCTTCACATATGCTGGTGCTCCTGTATTGGGTGCATATATATTTAGAATGGTTATATCCTCTTGTTGGACTAAGCCCTTTATCATTATGTAGTGGCCTTCTTTATCTCTTGTTACTTTCTTTGTTTTGAAGTCTATTTTGTCTGATATTAGTACTGCAACCCCTGCTTTCTTCTCACTGTTGTTTGCCTGAAATATGTTTTTCCATCCCTTGACTTTTAGTCTATGCTTATCTTTGGGTTTAAGGTGAGTTTCTTGTAAGCAGCATATAGATGGGTCTTGCTTTTTTATCCATTCTATTACTCTATGTCTTTTGATTGGTGCATTAAGTCCATTTACATTTAGGGTGACTATTGAAAGATATGTACTTATTGCCATTGCAGGCTTTAGATTCGTGGTTACCAAAGGTTCAAGGTTAGCTTCTTTAGTATCTTACTGCCTAACTTAGCTCGCTTATTGAGCTGTTATATACACTGTCTGGAGAGTCTTTTCTTCTCTCCCTTCTTATTCCTCCTCCTCCCTTCTTCATATGTTGTGTGTTTTGTTCTGTGCTCTTTTTAGGGGTGCTCCCATCTAGAGCAGTCCTTGTAGGATGCCCTGTAGAGGTGGTTTGTGGGAAGCAAATTCCCTCAGCTTTTGCTTGTCTGGGAATTGCTTGATCCCACCATCATATTTAAATGATAGTCGTGCTGGATACAGTATCCTTGGTTCAAGGCCCTTCTGTTTCATTGCATTAAGTATATCATGCCATTCTCTTCTGGCCTGTAGGGTTTCTGTTGAGAAGTCTGATGTTAGCCTGATTGGTTTTCCTTTATAGGTGACCTTTTTCTCTCTAGCTGCCTTTAAAACTCTTTCCTTGTCCTTGATCCTTGCCATTTTAATTATTATGTGTCTTGGTGTTGTCCTCCTTGGATCCTTTCTGTTGGGGGTTCTGTATAATTCCATGGTCTGTTCGATTATTTCCTCCCCCAGTTTGGGGAAGTTTTCAGCAATTATTTCTTCAAAGACACTTTCTATCCCTTTTCCTCTTTCTTCCTCTTCTGGTATCCCTATAATACGAATGTTTTTCCTTTTGTATTGGTCACATATTTCTCTTAGTGTTGTTTCATTCCTGGAGATCCTTTTATCTCTCTCTATGTCAGCTTCTATACGTTCCTGTTCTCTGGCTTCTATTCCTTCAATGGCCTCTTGCATCTTATCCATTCTGCTTATAAATCCTTCCAGGGATTGTTTCACTTCTGTGATCTCTTTCCTGACATCTGTGATCTCCTTCCGGACTTCATCCCACTGCTCTTGCATTTTTCTCTGCATCTCATCCCACTGCTCTTGCATTTTTCTCTGCATCTCATCCCATTGCTCTTGCATTTTTTTCTGCATCTCTGTCAGCATGTTCATGATTTTTATTTTGAATTCTTTTTCAGGAGGACTAGTTAGGTCTGTCTCCTTCTCAGGTGTTGTCTCTGTGATCTTTGTCTGCCTGTAGTTTTGCCTTTTCATGGTGATAGAGATAGTCTGCAGAGCTGGTACAAGTGACCGCTGGAAGAGCTTCCCTTCTTGTTGGTTTGTAGCCTTTTCCTGGGAGAATAGCGACCTCTAGTGGCTTGTGCTGGGCAGCTGTGCGCAGACAGGGCTTCTGCTTCCTGCCCAGTTGCTTTGGGGTTTATCTCCACTGTTGCTGTGGGCTTGGCCTGGCTGGGGCTGTTCCTCCAAAATGGTGGAGCCCCGTTAGAGGGGGAGCAGCCAGGAGACAATTTATCTCCGTAAGGGGCCTCTGTGCTCCCTGCTGCCCAGGGGGTTAGAGTGCCCAGAGATCCCCAGATTCCCTGCTTCTGGTCTAAGTGACCTGTCCTGCCCCTTTAAGATTTCCAAAAAGCACTCTCCAAACCAAAACAACAACAGCAACAATGAGAGAGGGAACAGAAAGGAAAAAAAAAAGAAAAAACACGCGATTTTTTTTTTTTTCCTCAGGTGCCGGTCCCAGGCACCCGCGCACTGGTCCTGCTGCCCTGTCTCCCTAGCACCAGGGTCCCTGTCCTTTCAAGGCTTCCAAAAAGCACCCACCCACCGGTCCCGCAGGGAAGGAACGCTCAATATTCTTGGTCCTCAGGCACTGGTCCCACGCACCCGCTCACCAGTCCCGCCGCCCTGCCTCCCTAGCACCGGGGTCCCTGTCCCTTCAAGGCTTCCAAAAAGCACTTGGCAAAAAGAGAGAAAAAAAAAAAGGGGAAAAACGCGCGATTTCTTCCGTCCTCAGGTGCTGGTCTCAGGCACCCACCCACCGGTCCCACAGGGAAAAATGCGGGATATTCTTTGTCCTCAGGTGCCGGTCCCAGGCACCCGCTCACCAGTCCCGCCGCCCTGCCTCCCTAGCACCGGGGTCCCTGTCCCTTTTAGGCTTCCAAAAAGCACTCGCAGAAAAGAGAAAAAAAAAAGGGGAAAAACGCGCGATTTCCTCTGTCCTCAAGTGCCGGTCTCAGGCACCCGCCCACCGGTCCCGCAGGGAAAAACGGGGGATATTCTTTGTCCTCAGGCGCCGGTCCCAGCCACCCGCTCACCAGTCCCGCCACCATGCCTCCCTAGCACTGGGGTCCCCGTCCCTTCAAGGCTTCCAAAAAGCGCTTGCCAAAAAGAGAAAAAAAAAAAAAAAGGGGAAAAACGCGCGACCTCCTCTGTCCTCAGGCACCGGTCTCAGGCACCCGCCCCCAGGTCTCGCAGGGAGAAACGCGGGATATTCTTTGTCCTCCGGCGCCGTTCCCAGGCACCTCCTCACCGGTCCCGCCACCCTGCCTCCCCAGCAACGGGGGCCCGTCCCTCTAAGGCTTCCAAAAAGCGCTCGCCAAAAAAAAAACTGCTCCGGTTTCTCTCCACCCGCTGGGAGCCGGGGGGAGGGGCGCTCGGGTCCCGCCGGGCTGGGGCTTGTATCTTACCCCCTTCACAAGGCGCTGGGTTCTTGCAGGTGTGGATGTGGTCTGGATGTTGTCCTGTGTCCTGTGGTCTCTATTTTAGGAAGATTTTTCTTTGTTATATTTTCATAGCTCTATGTGTTTTTGGGAGGAGATTTCCACTGCTCTACTCACGCCGCCATCTTGGCTCCCCCACTGCCATAGCCTTTGATAGGCCAACATACATACAGCATCTCTGAAAGGGGCATATAAAATGTACTACTTCAAGAAAGGTACGGGCATAGAACACTTCCCAGGGTTATTTGATCACAGAATTCTTTCTTCATGAAATATCTATGAACATTTCATGGAATACAGTTTGAGAAATGCTGACCTACTTTGATTTTCCTCATTTTAAAAAGTGAAGAAAGAGGGTTTGTGGTAGGAATTTATGCACAATTACAAGGTGAATGAATGACAGAATTAAAATAATAAAATCATAATTTCCTCCACTCTGTATTTGCTTAGAAAATGTTAGAGGGATGAAGGGAAATGATGAATGTCAGGTGAACTATACATAGGATGGCAAAAATGATAAGGAATTATCTTTCATTTTGATGTTAGTGCAAAATATTTTTTTAAATAATTTATCAACAATTCAGAATCAGAGGAATTATGGGCAAGGGAAGTATTAGTGTGCCCCTTCTCCGTGGTAAGTATTTGGATTAATTATCATATTGAACTAATTTTTTTCTAACATTCATAACGGTTCTGCGAGGCAGAGTTATCAGTTTGACAGCAAATAGCAGAAAACTCAATAAATGGAGAACAACAAATAGTCATTTAAAAATAGAGGCTTATTTCATCATGGTCAAACCCACCTGGAAGTGGACAGTGGGCACAACCACGGGAGGACATGAACAAGGTCATTCATGCTCTGCCAGTCTCAGCGGGCGGTTCTCAAGTCCATGGGCGCGCATCATCACGGCACTCCAGGTATTTTGTCTTGAGTTCTCGTATTGAAGAAGGAGGTTAAAAAGGGATCATGGATTCAGTCCAGCTGAGTCAGTTTTTTTTTAAATCAGAAAAACAGTATCTTTCCTGGAAGCTCCAAGTAGACTTCTGGTTCTATCTAATTGGTCAGAACTATCTGATAACCATCCCAGCAAGGAACCCTGGAAAATTGAGGCGAGCTTTCTTTTCTTTTAAAGGTAGGCACATTTTTTCTCCAAAAAAAATTAGGACAATGTTAACAGAGAGAAAGGACAAAGGGCCAGGGGTAAGGTGACCCAACTGGTATTATTATTCCTATTTACATAAGAGATCTCAGGAGCCTAAATATTTGGTCAATGTCCCATAGCTAAAAGGTGGATATTGGAGAATGAAGCCAGATTATATGGGGTCTCCGAACTGGTGTATCTCCCTGCAGGGGGCAGCTTCTCTGAGAGGGGAGCAGAAGCGCATGAGAGAATTCAAACACAGTTACTGTACTAGAGACCTACAGAACTCAGGGAGGATCTGTGAATGTGGCTCACGAAAGAAAAGAAAAGTAGATTTCTAGAGTGCCTGTTTCTTCAACTTATTCATCCCATAAAATAAGTTCTAACTTCATGAATAAGCGCCATGTGTCTTTGACCTTTATTAGAACACATGTTTTTTGGGCTACAGAATGCACACCCCTAAAATTCTTCTGGTGCCTCTGCCATTTCCTTCAAGACTCTTTTTTCTGATCCTTTGTCGTTCTTTGCATCCTTTCCTTTCTCTTCATTTCCTTTTCTGCTTGCACAGCCACCCCCTTGTCTCTCCACACACATCCTATATTCTGGGAATTTTCCTGACTAATTTCTCCTTATAGAGTCTAAGAGAAAATGAAGAGAAGATGCAAAATTGACCCTCCATCCTAGCTGCAGGAAAGCTTTGCGTTGCTAGGAAACCAACAGTAGGTGCTAATGGTCCCTCACTAAATGAGGGCGGCTCCCAGCAGACGAATTCTTTTTGTGGAAGAACCTCTACCGTGATTTCACTTCCTGCCTCCAAGTGGCTCTGTCCACATGTATGCTTTTATTCCCCATTAATGAGCAGCAGAAATGATTAAAAATAATTTTAAGGATGTGAAATGATACCTATGAGGAAGGTCAGAGGAGTAGGTGTGTAAATGTGATTTAGAGCCCTAAGACTGAAGAGTTTCTTATTCTTCAAATACTTGACTCGTTGTTTAGAGAAGAGCAGTGCTCTGCTGTATGGGAGCCAACTAGGAAAGCATTCAAATTAGTTTGGGGTTAAATAAATGGTGAAAAGATGATTGCTGGCCAAGGTTTTAATTTCCACAGAGATAGGCAATACAGATAGAAGTAGTTAAATATGATGTCAACTGTATATAGCATATCATTACTTATATCATTAACAAGGCACAGACTCTGAATTGGTTTTCTTATCTTTTTTTTGTCACACACACATGTTGTAGGTTGTTTACTCGAGTCTGGGCTGAAGATAGCTGAACTTAGAGGTCTAGGATTGTGTCATTTCAGAGTGAGAGGAAGGATCATAAAGGATTATAGGACAGTTTAGAAAGGAATGAGCAATTCATCCATTGAATAATTATTTGCATGCCAGTTCTGTGCCAGTCTCCTTCTAGCTGTTAGGACAAGTGGGTCTGACCTCACAGAGCTTGTATTTTGGTAGAAGAGATAATAAACATGACAATTAAAAAAATATATATGTTGGATAAAGCCATGCTAAGGAGAAAAATACAGCAAGGAAGGGGGAGATCAAATGTCAGGGCAGGTGCTGAAAGGTGAATTTTTATTAGAATCTAATGGAAATGACAGAGAGAGCCCTGCAGATATCTAGCAGAAGAACATTCTGAGTGGAGTGAAAAGCAGGTGATGGGCTCTGGAGCAGGAGTGTAACTGACATGTGCAAAGAATAGTAAGAAGGCCAGTGAAGCTGGAGTAGTGGTAATGAATAAGAGAATGGTAGGAATGGAGTCAGAGAGTTACAGAAGAGAGGTGGTAAATGCAAAGGGAGGTCTTGTAAGGCCTTGTATTCATAGAAGGGAATTTGGCTTTTCCTCTAAGAGAAACGGTGTAACCAAAAGAGTTAGTGCCCGCAGAATAGTCATGTGTCTTCTACTGAACCCCAGTGTCGCTTAAAATTGGGCTCATCTCATGTGCTTAGCTCTGAGCAGAAGCGATATGTACCACTTCCAGGTCAAGGCAGTAAAGAGACATTGTGCTTCCTCCCTATCTCTCTGGCCTACTACCATGACCTTCGAATTCAAGTCTTCCAAACGGAAACAGTTAGAACCATCTGACCCACATCTGACTTCAGCTGAGTGAAAAATAAAGCATTGCTACCTTATGCTACTGACAATGTTAGAGTACCTTCGTTCCTGCACCAGAGCCTGACCTACCTAACACAGATGTCATGCTACTAGAAGAGTTTTAAACAGAGGACTGCCATTATCTGTCTTACATTTTAATAAGATAGCTCCAGTTGCCACGTTAGGAATAGTCTATAAGGTTGGAGGAGCAACTGGAGAAGGAGTGTGATGAGGCAGGATCCATTGCACTAGTCCAGATGGAAAATAGTGGTGGTTGTGCAAGATTTATGGCAGAGAGTTGGTGAGAAGTGGTCAAATTCCAGGTATGATGCTGATAGACTGAAAGTGAGGTGTGCGAGAGAGCAGAGACATAGAGGTTTTTCATCTGAGCGGGTGGAAGGATGGACTTGCCATCAACTGAGATGGGCAAGGCTGGGAAAAGAGGAAACATCAGCAACTTCATCTGAAGTTAGAGATGCCTATTACACATTCAAAGCAAGGATATCAAGTAGGCAGTTGGATACAAGCATCAGAAGTTCAGGAGAAATGGCTTGTGGTATACATTTGAGAGCCACCAGCATGCAAATGATTTTAGTCATGACTCTGGATAAGGTTCCCTAGCGAAGGACTATTATATAAGGAAAACGAAACCTCCAAGTATGATACTTAGGGAAAAAGAATGGAAATTCTAGCAATGACTTCTAGGTCAATTTATGCTGATGAACTTCACCTAAGAAGAAGCAGACAAATGTTATGTTGAAAACTACCTTGGCAAATCCTCTTCTCTTCAATATTCTGAAGCTAGAAAGCAGGATTCACAGTGACAGGGGACTCAGAGCAGTGGGGCTTCAGCTGTGAATTAGGACCAGCCTAAAGAGAAGTTATGCAAAGATGTTTGTTTATATGGTATTAAAGCATCTTCACAGAAAGAGCAGGCATTACTGATTGGAAGAGAAAGCACTTATTAAAATGAGATCATCCCTCACTAAGATGTCAGGCATCTTAGCACTTGAATCTTGATTAAGCACACTGGCCATCTGGCTCATGTGCTGGTCACACAGCAATGTGGCAAGAAGGACCATCAGACTTCTTTCTAGTGACAGCCTCCTAAGGGGAACAATGACGTCTTCACTCGGACTTGGTTCTATTTGTGCACGTACCTACCACCCGTTTTCTCCTGGTGAAGGACCTGAGTGGTCATTAGATTAAATAACATGAATGTGTGCGTTTGCAACTGTGTGTTTTCAAGCTAAGCTAAACACTGTAACAAACAACTTATTTATTACCTTAGCAGCTGAATACAACAGAAGAATTATTTTTTAATCCTATTACAATCTAATTGGATTTGGTGAGTGGCATCCATATAGTACCAAATAGTACACCTTCACCATTTTCTAGGGCCTCAAAATTTTCCACTAAGACCATCTATATCCAGGTAGAGAATGAGAGAAGAGGGTGGGGGTGGAACATTTTGCAGGAGTTTTTAGACCTGGAAGAGGCCTTCATTGCTTGCATCCATATTCCATTGGCCTGAGCTAGGTCTACGGTCTCACCTGGGTTCGAGTGCCGCTGGACAGCCATGGGCTGTGCACAAGAGGAAGAGGGATGGCGTGGGTTGGTGTATTCCCCCTTTCTGCCACTGTGTGAAACGCTGCCTTATTATCTGCAGTCTCGCCCAGATCTTGGGTAGATTCACTAATCTTAACTTACAAACTCAATATTTGTGACAAAACAGACAGAAACAAAGGCTCATTGAATTCAAGGTTATTCATTTCCATTTCCACCAGCCACAAGACTGAAATAGAATTCTTTAGAATTTGATCTCAGAACTGGTTCAGAACTTTTATCAAACCCCCGCCCACTGTTATTAAATAATTACACAAAGCTGTTGAGGCTCCCTGACCAGACACAGTTCTGACCTCTGAATATCCAAAGATGAATAAGAAATGGCCCCTGTCTTCAGTGAACCCACAGTTGAGTACGGGAAACAAATACAGGGATCAGGTATCAGAGAAAGGTGTGAAAATTAATTCTGATTGGCATGGTGGAGTTTGGGACAGAGTTCTGTGAAAACATGAAAAAGGAGATGGTGCTTAAAATGACAGTTACAAGATGAGAGAGAATTATCCGAGCAGAGAAGAAAAGGACGAGAATTACAGGAGAAGGAAATCGCCCAGGGCTGCAGAGCCGGGCTCCAAGGGAGCAGCTGCAGAGGCTGATCCTTGTGAGGTCGTGAGGCCTTAGAGGCCGGAAGAAGGAACTCAGACTGTGTCCCATAAGCCAAGAGGAGCCGTGAAGAGAGCAACGGGAGTGACAAAGGCCAATTTATATCTTAGAAAGACGATGTAGGTGAACAGAGACTGCAGTTTGGGGCTGCGAGGGACACAGACAGCAAGAAGGTAGGGGGCTACTGCAATCACCCACATAAGGATGGAGAGCAAAGAGTTTTAGTAAATGAACCTTCTGCTTTGAATCATAAAACCAATAGGTTTGGCAACTTTGAAGGGAGGTGGAGGGGAAGGAAAAGGGGGCATAAAACTTAATGAATTTACCTTTGTTTCCTTAATCATTGGCCTTGTGCCTGGAACACAGCAAGTAATGCTTTGTTGTTTTGCCCAAGGGAAATGGTTTCAGAAGATGGAGAAGGTTTTTATGTATAAAACAAATTCCTTTCTCAAAAGCTCTCTAATCCTGGAAATGTGTTTAATAAGGATTAAAAACCCTTCAGTGTAACACACTTTATTGTTGATGCTGTGGGATCCTGGGCATTCTTGAACATCAGCAGAGTGAGTGTGAATGTTGCAAATAAAACTGACAGTGATTTTTGGCAATATCTATTAAAATTGCAAATACATAGACTGTTGGACCAACAGATATAGTTCTACATGTTCAAAATGGCTTATGAAAGAGTTCTTCACCACAGCCTTGTTTTTAACAGTGAAAGATTGGAGCAACTCAAATGTTCCTGAATAGCAACCTGATTAAATAATTTATGGTATATCCATAAAATGGAATTCTATGTGGCTATAAAAATAAAAAAGAATGAGTATACTTTCTATGCACTGATAAAGATCTTCACAATATGTAAAGTGAAAAAAGTAAAATGTGAGCAGCATATATAAATAATATGCAAACTTTTGAGTAAAAGGGGCATCATAAATTATGGGGTTTTTTCTTTGTATGCATAAAAATTCTGGAATGATACAAAAGAAACAGGAAAGATCTTTAAACCATATGAAAGCATTATCCGTTTTAAAAACTGAACAAAAAATACTGTCTTTGTCTACAATTGTTGAAAATGTAAAACACTTGCCCGCCTCTATCCTTGTTTCCTGTCCCCTAGACTCCCCAGGTAACACACTGACTTAAATTGCATCAAGATGCACATAGTATCAGATCCTTTCATAAGAGCAGTCTTGGGAGGAGGAAATGAAGATAAAGGGAATAGCGATTACCAGTGGTGAGACTGATGGCTTTAGGGAGATAAGGGGGTGCCCTCTAGAATGAGAAGTGTATGAGAGAAAGTAGGGTGCCAAAGAGGAACTTTACCTGCTTCATACTATTGCAACACAGTTAAAATACATGTATAATTTGTTGGGCTATTTATCACAAAGATTCTATTCCTTTGAGGCATTGTTACTGACCACGACATGGCCATTAGTTAATCAGAAGTATAAGCAGAGTTTTCTAGAACTGAAATATTAATAAACCTGAGGTTTGTGGTTCCTTGAAATTTTCTTCTATGTGTTTCATAAAAATTGGATCACTCTTAGAAGTAAAGGTAAATTTGTCTGGACTCTGGCAATTTACCAACCTAAGACGCCTTCATTTGAAGAATATTGACAGATCTATCTATTTGGAGGCTGGCATTTGGCCAGTATCTGTGGACCCCAGAAAAATTTGCTCTTGCTCCTCTAACAGCACAATTCCTGCATGAAACCATGAACATCAAAGTAAGAGATCCCTTCTTATTACACATTTGGCATCACTTATATTCTTAAAGATTCCTTCATGATCCTAGAAGATATACTAAAAAAAAAATTCTTATATCCAGAGATAGATTCCATATCCATAACTCTAGACAATGGGCATTCTCCCTAAAAGCTAAACTGAGACTTTGCTCACCATCAAAATTTTCTAAGTGGGTGTCATGCAACCAAAAGGGAGTTGGAAGCAGTACATAAAGGGGAAGTGTCTTCATTTGTTTCTTTGCTCTGCTCAGGAAATCTTTGGAGAGCAACGTGGAAGACATTGCTGACAATCTTGGATCAAAAACAACATCAGGGTACACCAGACTCCTGGTTTTAATTACCCAACCCAACTTTCCCATCACCACCAGCATTCATTCTGGAGGAAAGAGGGAAGCTTTTAACATTTGCCCTCCAGCATAAATTCTTCCTTTCCCACTGCCAACAAGACCTCTTATTTTACCCACTTGCTTCTACCACAATCCTCTCTGACATTTTTCATGAAATCTGGAAGATACACTTGTCACCCCCCAGAGGGTGGAACCCTGGTATGATCTGTCAGAACACACCCTCAGACCCTGGGGACGGGACACGGTGAGTGTCATTTCCACAGATGGCCTGGAAAACCTCCACTAATGACTGTACGCTTGAAGTTACGGCAGATGGTGAAGCCTCCGGATTTTCGGTTGCCTCTTCTGCCTGGAAGCCTCCCACCGCCCATCTGGCCACACTTCAGCCTTTAGTACTGATCAGAAGGAACTCACTGACCTTGGGCGCAGAGTGTGATTGTCTTAACATTGCTATTAGTCTTTGCAAAGAGAAATTAGACTCTGATCCTACCAAAGGGCAGGGATGAGAGGGGGAAGAGCTCCCAGCTTGTTGGTTTCCTTCTCTGAGTCCTGGGGACCTGCACCCACCTGAGCCAGCATCTCTAGGTACCACTCCCCGGCAGGTTAAGTGTGATTTTTTTTCTGTTGATACCAATGAGTAGCTTCAGAAATCTCCTTTTAAGCTCCCCAGTGGGATAGAATTTCTCATTCTTCCATGCTTCCTCATCATAGCGTGTTTTTACTCTGCTCTGTAAGATGATTGAGCAATAATTTAATTTAATGATTAAAATTATATTCCAACCAGTCTGGTCCACTGGCTCCTAATTTTCTCAAAGACAGAGACCATAACTGATTTATCTCTAACCACCAGAGTCTCCAACACAGCCAAGGTGTTTTGGTAAGCAGGAGGTTCTCATGAAATGTCTACTCTTACTTTCAGAGACAGACATCAGGAATCATTCCTCTGATATCACTGTGTAGATCTGCAAAAGAACTTTGAGTTAGTTCAAGACTTATAAAATTCCTTTCATTTGTTTCATGCATTGAATGAAATTTGTATATTTTAAACACACACCTGTTGCACCAATATTTTTGTGGCTTTAAGTGTGATTACATTTGTATTTGTCACATTTCTTTATGATATAGTTGTTAGCACTAAGGACTATTAACACTTCTTAAAAATGAAATCTTGGGTTGGCAGAGAATCTTTACACGGCTAGTGTACTTGTTTGAGAAAGGAAGGTTAAAATTCCTTGCCGTAACTTAAGGCTCCCATTGCTGTTCCTGTGCTTCTTAGTTTTATCAACAAGTCAGTCAATCAAACTATGAAGTTGGTTTTGTAGGTGTGGGTGGTAGGAAATGACTTGAAGGAAATGATCAGCAAAAGCATGGACTGGAGAGTGAGTGCTGCATTTAGGAGGCCATCATTCATTCAGCAAGTTACGACTGAGCACCTACTCTATGCAGAAACTGTTCTTGTCTCTATGGAACATTCCATCTGTCAAGAGAGACTGACACTAATAAAATATTAAACACATTCAGACACAAAAGAAATTCTTTAAGCTACCTACTACTTAACAGTTTGGGGGATTAACGAACACTCTCCATATACTTTACAAAACTTCCTAAGTGACGCTCACAGCCTCCTGACCACTCTTTGCCAGAATGCTCGGTTCCTCTGTTCCCATCAAATTACATTATATGCTTTCCAAGACTCAGTTAGGTTTTTCCCAAAATCCACTAATACCAGATTGCATAACTTACTGTAATTAAATAACTGGTATACATACTATACAAATCTATGAAATAAAGGTGTGAAGACCATTGTTTCTGTAAAAGTCATATGAATGTTACTGAAAGATGCAATGAAGACAAGCTACTAAAAAAGTGCAATAAATTAAGTGTAGGTGAGGCAACTGTCAAACACTGGGGATAAAAACATAAAATGTAAATGATTCTGTTGTCAAATTGCCTCACAAATGTCTTTTAGTTCTCTTTAAGAAAAAAACTGGAAAACGTAGATATTGCATTTTGTGTGCGATTGATATAAGAAAGAAGAAGGAGAATTTCAGTCAGTGGACCCATAGTCAAACAAAAGGCTTGGTTCTCTATCAGGAGACTGGAAAATAGGTGTATATTTGTTTTACCGTAAAATGAAATATTTAAATATATGTTTCATTTTCCCCCCAAAATTCACTATTCTAAAATACTTGATTAACCAACTGTGTTCTGGGTGATTCTGTTGATAGTGCTTCCCTTGAGTATAAAGTGCTTATCATGCATGTCCCTGAGTTTCTATTAAACATGGTTTTTCTCTGGCCACTCCATCCAAGGAACAACTGCACATTCAGTGACTGGCGCTGACTCACCTACAGATTTAGAAGTAACAAGTGATAAACTAATTATAAGAAATATTCAAAATTTTAAGCACGTGCTCACTTAAACCTTTTGAGATTTTTTTTTAATGTTTACCATATGTACTGTTAAACATGTGTCACCTATTCAGAACTTAATGCAATGCAGGAAAGAGTGCACAGAACTTTATGCACTCCTGAATTGGTTACAAGGACAGAACTCGAAGCAAATTTCCTAATACTTTCCAGAATCAGGCAGGAAAAACTCTATACTGCTATCTCAAGGATTGCATCCCCAAGATCACTGTTATCTCAAAAAGTGTTGTTCATTTTTCATGATGAAATGTAAAATGGAAACATACAATTTGTGAATTTAAAAAAATTAGTAACTATTAAGATCTGCCAGAAATATGCATATTCTTCTGGGTACAGCAGTAATTATTTATTCAAATTTATGGGACTTGCTAAAAAGAAAACATACCATATACAAGATGCCCCTAAGTACAAAGGCTCACACTGAGCAGGGTGTGCATGGAACGTTTCCTTGGTAAGATAGCATTAACTTGTGGCTGAAAGGATGAGTAGGAGCTAGTTAAGCCATGTAGGAGAAGAGAGTTGGAGAAGAACCTCTCAGGTTTAAGAAATAGCATGTGCAAAGGTCCTGAGGCAGGAGGAAACTAACCCTTTAAAGAAACTAAATGGTCTGTGTGAGCCCAGATTGACTGGAGCAGGAGCAGAACACAGAGGGGTGAATACAATGAGACAGGAGAGTAGGACAACAAGACATGGGTACAGAGGGTAGTAAGGGAACTTGAGGAAGTGGGATTTGCTCCTGAGCTCATTACAGATGTAGCCAGGTTCCCTTCCGATTGCTTGAGAACCCTGGCAGTCATACAGTGAAAAGAAATTGAAGTCAGGTAAACTACTTCTTCTCTTCTGTCATGAAAGAATTCAACCCAAAATCTATTTCCCTGACTACCATAATGACAGTGTTATGTGCCAAGTCCTGCCACCCTGCAGTCAGATGAATCCTGCAGTTACCACACTCTAATCGAATTCTCCCTCCTTATACCCACACAAATAAAACCATCCTTTCCAGCTGCTTCAGAGACTATCTCCTCCCTGTTAGAAGCTCCTGCCTTCACTAAAACACTCCTTCATGTCCCTCCCCCTAGCTCAGCTCCCTACCCCACCACTTCCTGGCCCTCCTACCATTCCACCGAAAAAAATTACCCAGGCCTCCAGCCAGGAAAAGTTGCTAAACTCTGTCCTCTGCAACTTCACAGCACATTTGCTTTAATACCAAAAGAGGATTCATCTTGGCCAGTGAGAAACAAATGAATATGCAGTGGTTCGCCACTTGCTGTAAGGCACTGCCTACGATTCCCACTGCTCTGTTCTCTTCTGTTTTTATAATCAATTAGAAAGGTTCAGTTCCTTAGGGGCATTTTCCCCCTCCTGAAAATTGAAAGAAGCAGCAAGCAGCCCTCAGAAGAAGCACAAAGCCCTTCTGAGAAATGTCCAGCAGACAGAGCTTCTTACAGTAACACTTTATTTTAATGGTCTTTAAATGCAGAACTGACAATGGAACTCCCACTGAAGCCCTGACAGCAGCCTCATTCACCCTAAATAAAAATGACTATGTAGCCAGAGATGGGTCACAACCAAGCTGTCGGAGGGGGAGGAGGGAAGGAGAAGCCCGCCCCCGTGCTTCCAGGGTAATTCCTCTCTTCATCCCCACACCCTCTGATCTGACTCCCCATTTCCTTATTTAGATGAGCGTCCTCATACATTTAGGTAATTATTCCTCTGCAGAGACTCCATAGGTACCAGCTTTCTCAGAACTGGATTGTTCTTCCCAGACACCGGAGGGAGCCTCGTCGGTCTGAATGCCCTCACTTTGTGGGTGAGCCGGAGCGCCCCGGAAGCCAGCTCGTGAGTAACCATCGTGACACAGCTCCCAGAAGCGCTCAACGTGCCCTCATCCTGGCAGCAGATTGGAGGCAACGTTTTAAGAGGTTTTCAAGTTGCTGGGAAATTGTGGGTTTGAGAAATGTTCTCTAAGCCTTTTGAAATTCAAATTCCATGGCAGCAAAGATGTTGAAACGGTAACCAGAGGAGGGGATGAAAGACTGACAGTTCACCCATTCAGGGCAGCCCCTCCTTGCCCCCCGCCCACCGCAAGGCCCTTCAGAAGGACAAGCGGGTTGAATTGCTAAGGTCCCACCACGGCCCGGGTGTGGGAAGAAGTCACAAGGAGCAGGAAGCTGGCATTGGGAACAGCCTGGCTGAGAGTCTGCTGTCGTGTGGCTGGGCGGTGGTGCCAGGCTGCTCCGTAACAGGAGCCAAGAACAAATGTGGGCAATGTTAGCGCTGTTTCATTAGGCAAGGGTCGGGGGTTGTCATGAGCAGCGCCAGTACAGCGACCACGCAGAGCGAAGTCCACGCACTCCGCCGCCTCCTCCTGGGGGTTACCTGTTCATACCTGAGGACACTGCGTGATGTTACCTGGCATCCGGGTCATGAGAACACTAGGGAATATGGTAACAAGTGTGGCAGGGCAGGACTTGGGGAAAGCCTTGAGGTAAAGATGTTCATCTACCCCAAATAAACAGGAGGTCAAAGGTCAAGCTGCTGATGGGAAAAGGCAGACCAAGTGGTGGCACCCTGAAGGATGTCGCAGTTTATGATTAAGGACTCTGGCCCTGGAGCCATGGGTTCAGTCTTCATGCCACTTGCTCTTCTGTGGGATCCTCAGCAAGTTATTTCTCTATTAAATGGAGCCAGTGGTAGCAACTAGCTTCTAAGATTGCCTATATTAAAAATGATGATCCACAATATGTACTTAACCCAATCCCTATCATATTGTAAGTCCATAAAAAAATGGTATCTGTCATTATTTGTGTTAAGGGTAGCTGGACACCACCACCACCTCAAAATGCCTATATTTCCATAAGCTCCTGCTGACACATGTTTGGGAAGTTACGAACACACCTCCTAGCATTCCCCTGCACCTGCTATGATTGCATCAAGTCCTTAATCTCTATCTTCATTGATTTCTCTGCCTAGTTTATCATCTTCCAAATCCTTCCCAGGCTAGCTGTCACATGATATTACATTGTTGATTGGAGAGAAAGTGGCTGCTCCAGATAAATTGGTATTAGCCTGAGATAAACAATTAAGGCCATCTGTCATGACTGGTGGATTATCTAGGTTTGAGTCTGGTCAATCACACAGAGTTCCAAGATAAGATGGAAACACACCAGATGCAGTCTTCTCCTGCCTCTGATTAAGCATCATAAAGGGAAGGTCTGTAACTGACAGAGAAATATGGTGCCTCTCCCTAGGACAGGAGGAGAAAGAAGAACATGGTCTCTAACATTCATTGGCGTTCGTTCCTGTTCCAGAAAGAGTATTGCGGTGGAGTCTAGGGGAAATAGCAATATACCATGCAACTCTGCTTTCTTTCACATCCACAGTTACCAGAATAAAAGTCACACTCTTTAATACCAACCTAAGGGAAGTGTCAATTACAAAAATGAAGTATTTAGTAACTGCATAATTATTTAACACATTTCTCCAAATAACTCAAGTTGTTTATAAACAGGCTGAAAAAACACCAAAGAGAATATTTCACTCTAATAAAATCCAAATGTTTTATTATATGCTAACTTTCAACTCACATGTCAGATTTGGCTTAGCAGTCTGTATAGAATGCGTCAAAGCCAGATGTCATCATAGGCATTTCAGAATCCTTTATCAAAATCCTGACCACTTTACCGTGTTTAGATCTCCTACCTCATGATAGAGTATCTAAATCTCCTCTCATTAGCTACCATAGGGATGGTCACCACTATTGGCACACTGTATTTTCTGAAGAGCCAGTTAGGAAGGAAGGCAGAGAAGGAAGGAATGAGATCAAATGCCAGTGCTTAATCTAGAGCTCCAGCCTATTGAGATACGTGGAACAATGGCTATCTTCACCCTCCAGGTACCTTAGTTTTCCTCTCTGGAGAAGTGAGTAAAGGATGGAGTAAGAGAACTGACCTGTAACTGTAGGGAAATCCGTCCACATGGAGTCATGACGGTAGGGAGTCCCTCTCACACGCATCCCTATCAACCAGATCTGGATCATCTGAAGCCGTTCACCTCTCCAGCTTGATACCCTCCTACTCCCTCGTTCTCAGCCTCCCAACAAGGTTTTGCAACAGACAGAACTTCTGAGGTTACTCCTCTGCCACCCACTCTCCTCTCTGGTTCACACATGCCTTTCCCTTGGCCCAGAACAACCACGTTCCTTCTCTTCACCTGAGAAACTCCTGTTGATGCTTCTGATCTCAGGGTAGATACCTCCTCCAACAAGATCCTTCCCTGACCTTCCAGTTACGTGGCATGAAATGTGGTTAGAATGTGATTTCATGTGATTCTCTGGGGAAGTAAGCATCCTCTACTTTAGCATCTACCATAAATTAATGAGTTAAGACTTTTGGTTGCAGTATGTGAAAATCAAGTCAAGGGAATATAAGCAAAATGTAGATTCAGTGTTGTTTTACATTATCAAGGGAAGAACTGAAATCAAGCCTTAGTAAAGGACTACACCCAGAAAACCGAAGTTGATAGGATTCTCTTTCCTTCATGTCTTTGCTAACTTCTGCATATCTACTTCCTTCCTGTTGGTTTCTGCAAAACTAGCTTTCTCTGCTCTCTGGTCATGTGGAAGAATACAACAGGCCATGGCTGTAGATACATGCAGAAAACTTAATGTCCCTGCATGACAATCCCAAATACCTGCCATAATTTTATTGGCTCTGTTTAAGTTAGGCATCTAACAGGTGGCCCATTTTAGAGAAGTCAGCAATGGCCATGGGGTAAGCTGTTACCCACAAAAATGTAGAGTACAACATTATTTGTAATTCTACTTGCTTGTCTGTATCCTTGGTCACCAATAAGCGTTGCAAAAGTAGGTCAATCTACCATGTCTATCTTATTCATAACTGCATCCTTATGAAACTGCCAAACACATTAAAAATGCTCAATCTATAATATAAAAGAAAGGCCTGTTGGGAAGACAATTCCTTCCATGTCAGTAACTTTCTTCTTCCTGTCTTCCAAACCTATTTTGGCCCACGTCCCCACACTCACACACACACATGCACTCGCCCTACAATACCACATACAAGAGATGGTGATCTCCCAGGACCATAGCACTTTGTAGGTCCCTCCACCTGGAATAACCGTAAGAAATACAAATTATTTATATCTTACTATGTTGCAGTCATAGTGATAGGCATATCACATACTTTCTGTCTAATCTTATAATACTCAATATTTCTCCCTGCTAAAGCTCAGAAATATCTGACTAACTTGTTCAAGGTCACAACTAATAAATAATCTTAGTCCATCTGACTCCAAAACTTCATTATCTTTCTACTCTCTAATCTTCTCATTCATACAATCAATCTACTAAGCTGAAAGCACCCAGTAACGACTGGTAAATTTATTTCTACATCCTCAGTCTAGTATATTTTACATTTCATATAAGCATATTAAGTATGCTCAATGAATATTTGTTGAGGAATGAATGAATGAACAGGACTCTGCTCAGGGAAAAAGATGGATTCACCATAAATAAGATTTTTCTCTAGCCTAACAGCTTTGTAGTCTTTATATGTGAACAAAATAATTAGTTCAGGTGAAAATTGTATTATTTGTAGTTCTAAGAACTTGATATGGCTGAGGGCTAGCTTCTATCAGATAAAACCTCTCTCCAAGAAATTACATAAAATCTGTATACAATATGAAACAAAATAAGACAGCAGCTATTTAAGATTTTGGAAGACAACCAAGTTTTCTAAGACTTAAAAGCAGAGATACCAAAGAAAAAGGAATCTCACAGAAAGGAGCCTGTTGGTTTCTGCAAAACTAGCTTTCTCTGCTCTCTGGTCAGAGTATGGAGCTTATGAGCTTTCAGGACTTGAAGAATCCTAAGATTTTGGAAGTAGGAGACCAATTAAGAAAAATGCAGCTATAAAGGCTGAGAAGAATAGGCAGAGCACAGAGGAATTTTAGGGCAAGTGAAACAATTATGTATGATACTACAATGGTGCATACATCATCAAAACCTGTAGAAAGCACAACACAAGAGTAAATCTTAAGTGAACTATGAACTCTGGGTGATAATGATGTGTCAATGTCATGATGTGTCAGTTGTACCACATGTACCACTTGGAACAACATGTGGATGGTAGGGAAGGTTGAATGTGTGGAGGAACATGGAGTATGTGGGAATTCTCTGTACTTTCCAGTCCATTTTTCTATTAACCTAAAACCACTCTAAAAGGTCATTTATTAATTTTCTAAAAAAGGCTGATTGTTTTCAGCTGTCCCACAGAGCTGAGAAGAAAAAATCTGGCATTCAGGACCTGCCAAGAAGAAGGGGTTCTGGTTAATATTTCAGGTTTTTACTTGAGATTCCTGAATAGCAGCATCCTAGGAATTAGAGAAAACTAAAAATAGACAATCCCTTATAAAACTTGACCTTCAGCCTTAAAGTATCTCAATATCTAATTGGATGAAGATGGTCTATACATATGCTAACGTCCTGCAAGAAATAGAAAACTCTCTGGGTTTATAAATATTTTTTATTTTTTATTTAAATATTATATATTTAATTTAACTTAATTAATTTAATTAATGTGTCATATATATTTCCTCTATATATATATAAATTTGGAAAACGGTTGTCTACATTTTTCTCTCAAGGAGAAAGATATTATTAATCTCAAAAAAAAGGAAGATAAGCACAAAAATTAATTAAATAGAAAGCAAACATACAATAAAAAAAAGAGTTCTTTCAAAAATATTAAAATTGCTAAATCACTTGCAATATAGAATAAGAAAAAAAGAGAGAAGGCACAAATAATATCAAGGCAGTAAAAGAAAACATCATCACAGATTCTATGGAAATTTAAAAGACAAGAATCGAGTACTGTGAACAACTCTATGCCAGTAAATTTGAAGTCTTAAGTAAAATCTAAATATCCTTAAGAAATTTTACCTACAAAATTGACACAGACAAAAATTAAAAATCTCAATAGTCTATATTAATTAAGGAAATTTATATTGGGTAATTTCAGAATTCATCAATAAAGAAAACTATAGGTCTAGACGGCTTCTTTAGTGAAATCTCCCTAATTTTTATTTTTTTATTTTTTATTTTTTTATTTTTTTTATTTTGGTATCATTAATCTACAATTACATGAAGGACATTATGTTTACTAGGCTCCCCACTTCACCAAGTCCCCCCTACGTTCCCGTTCACAGTCACTGTCTTTCAACATAGTAAGATGCTGTAAAATCACTACTTGTCTTCTCTGTGTTGCACAGCCCTCCCCGTGCCTTCCACGCACTATACATGCTAATCTTAATGCCCCCTTTCTTTTTTCCCACCCTTATCCCTCCCTACCCACCCATCCTCCCCAGTCCCTTTCCCTTTGGTAACTGTTAGTCCATTCTTGGGTTCTGTGCTTCTGCTGCTGTTTTGTTCCTTCAGTTTTCTTTTGTTCTTATACTCCACATATGAGTGAAATCATTTGGTACTTGTCTTTCTCTGCCTGGCTTATTTCACTGAGCATAATACCCTCTAGCTCCATCCATGTTGTTGCGAATGGTAGAATTTGTTTTCTTCTTATGGCTGAATAATATTCCATTGTGTATATGTACCACATCTTCTTTATCCATTCATCTACTGATGGCATTTAGGTTGCTTCCATTTCTTGGCTATTGTAAATAGTGCAGCAATAAACATAGGGATGCATCTGTCTTTTTCAAACTGGAGTGCTGCATTCTTAGGGTAAATTCCTAGAAGTGGAATTCCTGGGTCAAATGGTATTTCTATTTTGACCATTTTGAGGAACCTTCATACTGCTTTCCACAATGGTTGAACTAATTTACATTCCCACCAGCAGTGTAGGAGGGTTCCCCTTTCTCCACAACCTCATCAACATTTGTTGTTGTTTGTCTTTTGGATGGTAGCCATCCTTACTGGTGTGAGATGATATTTCATTGTGGTTTTAATTTGCATTTCTCTGATGACAAGCAATGTGGAGCATCTTTTCATGTGTCTGTTGGCCATCTGACTTTCTTCTTTAGAGAACTGTCTATTCAGCTCCTCTGCCCATTTTTTAATTGGATTATTTGCTTTTTGTCTGTTGAGGTGTGTCAGCTCTTTATATATTTTGGATGTCATCCTTTATCGGATCTGTCATTTACGAATATATTCTCCCATACTGTAGGATACCTTTTTGTTCTATTGATGGTGTCCTTTGCTGTACAGAAGCTTTTCAGCTTGATATAGTCCCATTTGTTCATTTTTGCATTTGTTTCCCTTGCCCAGGGAGATATGTTCAACAAGAGGTTACTCATGTTTATGTCTAAGAGATTTTTGCCTATGTTTTTTTCTAAGAGTTTTATGGTTTCATGACTTACATTCAAGTCTTTGATCCATTTCGAATTTACTTTTGTTTATGCGGTTAGACAGTGATCCAGTTTCATTCTCTTACATGTAGCTGTCCAGTTTTGCCAGCACCATCTGTTGAAGAGACTGTCATTTCCCCATTGTATGTCCATGGCCCCTTTATCAAATATTAGTTGACCATATATGTTTGGGTTAATGTTTGGAGTCTGTATTCTGTTCCATTGGTCTGTGGTTCTGTTCTTGTGCCATTACCAAATTGTCTTAATTACTGTGGCTTTGTAGTAGAGCTTGAAGTTGAGGAGTGAGATCCCCCCCATTTTATTCTTCCTTCTCAGGATTGCTTTAGCTATTCCGGGTCTTTGGTGTTTCCATATGAATTTTTTTAACTATTTGTTCCAGTTCATTGAAGAAAGCTGATGGTAATTAGATAGGGACTACATCGAATCTGTATATTGCTTTTGGCAGAATGGCCATTTTGACAATATTAATTCTTCCTAGCCAAGAGCATGGGATGAGTTTCCATTTGTTAGTAACCTCTTTAATTTCTCCTAAGAGTGTCTTATAGTTTTTAGGGTATAGGTCTTTCACTTCCTTGGTTAGGTTTATTCCTAGGTATTTTATTCTTTTTGGTGCTATTGTGAATGGAATTGTCTTCCTGATTTCTCTTTCTATTAGTTTATTGTTAGTGTATAGGAAAGCCACAGATTTCTGTGTGTTAATTTTGTATCCTGCAACTTTGCTGAATTCCAATATTAGCTCTAGTAGTTTCAGAGTGGAGTCTTTAGGGATTTTTATGTACAATATCATGTCATCTGCAAATAGTGACAGTTTAACTTCTTCTTTACCAATCTGGATTCCTTGTATTTCTTTGTTTTGTCTAATTGCTGTGGCTAGGACCTCCAGTACTATGTTGAATAACAGTGGGGATAGTGGGCATCCCTGTCTTGTTCCCGATTGCAGAGGAAAAGCTTTCAGCTTATCGCTGTTCAGTATAATGCTGGCTGTGGGTTTATCATATATGGCCTTTATTATGTTGAGGTACTTGCCCTCTATACCCATTTTGTTGAGAGTTTTTATCATGAATGGATGTTGAATTTTATCGAATGCTTTTTCAGCATCTGTGGAGATGATCATGTGGTTTTTGTCCTTTTTTTTGTTGATGTGGTGGATGATGTTGATGGATTTTCGAATGTTGTACCATCCTTGCATCCCTGGGATGAATCCCACTTGGTCATGGTGTACCATCCTTTTGATGTATTTTTGAATTCAGTTTGCTAATATTTTGTTGAGTATTTTTGCATCTATGTTCATCAGGGATATTGGTCTGTAGTTTTCTTTTTTGGTGGGGTCTTTGCCTGGTTTTGGTATTAGGGTGATGTTGGCTTCATAGAATGCGTTTGGGACTATTCTCTCCTCTTCTATTTTTTGGAAAACTTCAAGGAGAATGGGTATGATGTCTTCTCCGTATGTCTGATAAAATTCTGAGGTAAATCCATCTGGCCCGGGGGTTTTGTTCTTTGGTAGTTTTTTGATTACCACTTCAATTTCGTTGCTGGTAATTGGTCTGTTTACATTTTCTGTTTCTCTCTGGCTTAGTCTTGGAAGGTTGTATTTTTCTAGGAAGTTGTCCATTTCTCCTAGGTTTCCCAGCTTGTTAGCATATAGGTTTTCATAGTACTCTCTAATAATTCTTTGTATTTCTGTGGGATCCATCGTGATTTTTCTTTTCTCGTTTCTGATTCTGTTGATTTGTGTTGACTCTCTTTTCCTCTTAATAAGTCTGGCTGGAGGCTTATCTATTTTGTTTATTTTCTTGAAGAACCAGCTCTTGGTTTCATTGATTTTTGCTATTGTTTTATTCTTCTCAATTTTATTTATTTCTTCTCTGATCTTTATTATGTCCCTCCTTCTGCTGACCTTAGGCCTCTTTTGTTCTTCTTCCAATTTCAATAATTGTGACATTAGACCATTCATTTGGGATTGTTCTTCCTTCTTTAAATATGCCTGGATTGCTATATACTTTCCTCTTAATACTGCTTTTGCTGTGTCCCACAGCAGTTGGGGCTTTGTTTGTTGTTGTCATTTGTTTCCATATATTGCTGGATCTCCATTTTGATTTGGTCATTGATCCATTGATTATTTAGGCGAGTGTTGTTAAGCCTCTATGTGTTTGTGAGCCTTTTTGCTTTCTTTGTACAGTTTATTTCTAGTTTTATGCCTTTGTGGTCTGAAAAGTTGGTTGGTAGGATTTCAATCTTTTTGAATTTACTGAGGCTCTTTTTGTGGCCTAGTAGGTGGTCTATTCTGGAGAATGTTCCATGTGCACTTGAGAAGAATGTGTATTCTGTTGCTTTTGGGTGTAGAGTTCTGTAGATGTCTATTAGGTCCATCTGTTCTAGTGTGTTGTTCAGTGCCTGTGTGTCCTTACTTATTTTCTGTCTGGTGGATATGTCCTTTGGACTGAGTGGTGTGTTGAAGTCTCCCAGAATGAATGCATTGCATTCTATTTCCTCCTTTATTTCTGTTAGTATTTGTTTCACATATGCTGGTGCTCCAGTATTGGGTGCACATATATTTATAATGGTTATATCCTCTTGTTGGACTGAGCCCTTTATCATTATGTAATGTCCTTCTTTATCTTTTGTTACTTTCTTTATTTTGAAGTCTCTTTTGTCTGATACCAGTATTGCAACACCTGCTTTTTTCTCTCTGTTGTTTGCATGAAATATTTTTTTCCATCCCTTGACTTTAAGTCTGTGCATGTCTTTGGGTTTGAGGTGAGTCTCTAGTAAGCAGCATATGGATGGGTCTTGCTTTCTTATCCATTCTATTACTCTGTGTCTTTTGATTGGTGCATTCAGTCCATTTACCTTTAGGGTGATTATTGAAAGGTATGTACTTATTGCCATTGCAGGCTTTAAGTTTGTGGTTACCAAATGTTCAGGGTTAGCTTTTTTACTATCTTGCTGTCTAACTTAACTCATTTATTAAGCTATTATAAACACGGTCTGATGATTCTTTATTTCTCTCCCTTCTTATTCCTCCTCCTCCATTCTTCATATGTTGGGTGTTTTGTTCTGTGCTCTTTTTTGGAGTGTTCCCATCTAGAGCAGTCCCTGTAAGATGCCCTGTAGAGGTGGTTTGTGGGAGGCAAATTCCCTCAGTTTTTGCTTGTCTGGGAATTGTTTAATCCCTCCTTCATATTTAAATGATAATCGTACTGGATACAGTAGTCTTGGTTAGAGGCCCTTCTGTTTCATTGCATTAAATATATCATGCCATTCTCTTTGGGCCTGTAGGGTTTCTGTTGAGAAGTCTGCTGATAGCCTGATAGGTTTTCCTTTGTAGGTGACCTTTTTTTCCTCTCTGGCTGCCTTTAATACTTTGTCCTTGTCTTTGATCTTTGCCATTTTAATTATTTAATTAAATTATTAAATTTAATTATTTAATTATTTAATTATTATGTGTCTTGGTGTTGGATCCCTTGTCATGGGAGTTCTGTGTACCTCTGTGGTCTGAGAGGCCATTTCCTCCCCTAGTTTGGGGAAGTTTTCAGCAATTATTTCTTTAAAGACATTTTCTATCCCTTTTTCTCTCTCTTCTTCTTCTGTTACTCCTATAATGTGGATATTGTTCCTTTTCAATTGGTCACTCAGTTCTCTTAAAATTCTTTCATTCCTGGAGATCCTTTTATCTCTCTCTGCATCAGCTTCTCTGCGTTCCTGTTCTCTGTTTTCTAGTCCATTAATGGTCTCTTGCATCTCATCCATTCTGTTTGGAAGTCCTTCCAGAGCTTGTTTTATTTCTGTATTCTCCCTCCTTATTTCTTGCATATTTCTCTGCAAGTCCATCAGCATGGTTATAACTTTTGCTTTGAATTCTTTTTCAGGAAGACTGGTTAAATCTATCTCCCTGGATTCCTTTTCAGGGGAAGATGTAGCAGATGTCGAAGCTGTCTGGGTTAGTCTTGTCTGGATCAAATTTTTTTGCCTTTTCATGTTGATAGGTGCAGTGGTGAGCTATTGGCTTTCTGTCAGCTGAGAGAGCTAAGGCTTTCCACTTGCTCCTGACCTTTCTTTACTGGAACAGCTGTGGCCTCTGGTGGCTTTTGTTGGGCAATTGCGTGTAGACTGGGTCTCTGTATCTCGCCCGGCCGGTATGGAGGAAGCTCCCTTGCAGTGGGTGTGGCCAGCCTCAGGCTGCAGCTCTGCTATGGTGGGGCCCAGGAGGGGTAATGGACGGGGGACTCTTTGGCTGTTTACCTCCGTGAGGGGTCTCAGAGCTGTTGCCCAAGGGGTTAATGCACCTGGAGTTCCCTGGAATTTCCAGCTGCTGGACTGTGACCCAGGATGCTTCCGTCCAGCTGTGGGGTCCCTGTCCCTTTAAGACTTTCAAAAAGCACTTGCTTTTCTTTGTCACAGGGGCGCTGGCTTCGGGACCCACTCAAAGATCTTGCTGCCCTGTTTCCCTAGTTTCCAGCACCCCACACAAGCACTGTGTCTGTGCTCTCATGCGGATTGCTAGGGCTGGGTGATTAGCAGTCCTGGGCTCCCTCTCCCTCCCCGCTCTGACTCCTCTCCTCCCACCAGGAGCTGTGGTGAGGGGCGCTCGGGTCCCACCGGGCTGGGGCTTGTATCTTACCCCTTTCACCAGGTGCTGGGTTCTCGCAGGTGTGGATGTAGTCTGGCTGTTGTCCTGTGTCTTCTGGTCTCTCTTTTAGGATTAGTTGTATTTGTTGTATATTCAAAAATATATATGTTTTTGGGAGGAGATTCCCTTTGTCCTACTCATGCCGCCATCTTGGCTCAAAATCTCCCTAATTTTGAGAAAATGAGATTCCATATAAATAGGAAACATACAAATATTAAATAAACTCTTCTAGAGAATAGAACAAAATTTTTTTTTAATGTTACAATATTTTCTGTGAGGTAAGATTAACCTTGATACCAAAACCTGACAAAGATGTATTTATGAGAAAGGAAAATTAGAGGCAACTTTCTCACATGAATATGAGTATAGTAATTTTAAACAAATATTAGCCAAGTACACTTAATAAAAATATAATCAGGGCAATATATCAGTACCATGTAGGATTTATTTCAGGTTATAAAAAAAAGAAAGAAAGCATGAGTTAACATTTGAAAATAAATCAATATAACCCACTGTATTATCAAAATAAAAGAGAAAAGCATTTCAAAAAATGCAGACATTTCATTAAATTCAATTCATATTTATGATGAAAATAATACCTTTAAGAAATAAGAGTTCTTTTATTCCAACAAAGAATATCTCCCAACAAAATAGTAGCTAATGGTGGAACATTAAAAGCCCCCCAACCTTGCTGTTTCCAAGATCAGGAATAAAACAAGGATGCCTGCCATCACACTTCTATTCAACATTGTAAAGAAGAGCTTAGCCAATGCATTATTTTCTTAATAAGAAATACAAGTATAAAAATTTAAAAGAAACAATAAAACTCTCATTATTTGCAGATAATATGTGTACATAGAAAATTATAAAGCACCTATAAACTTAATAAGTTAATTTAGCAAAGTTTTTGCCTACCATGTCAATATATAAAATTGAACTCATTCTTATGAACCCAAAACAAATTATTAGAATGCAAAATTTGAAAATAAAACTTTATAATACTACTAAACATAATCATCTATAGAGGAACAAATCAAACAAAATCTGTAAAAGCTGTCCACCTATAAATCAGAAATCATTACTGAGATTCATTGAAGAGTATCTGAACAAATGAAGGGATATACCATATTCTTGGGCTGGATAACTCAATATTAATGTGGTGAGATGTTAGGTCTTCACATTGATTTATTGATTGGATCAATAAACTTTATTGGATCATAAACTTTATATGAAAATACTAAAATAACCAAGGCAACCTGGAGGTAAAAGGAGAAAAATGAAAGAATTAATCCTAGATAAGTAGAACTATCATAAAGCTAAGTTATTAAAAGAGTACAGTATTGATTAAAATATAAAATAGATCTATGGAACAAAATTGAAAGTAAAGAAATGGACTGCATGATTTATGACAAAGTTGTCAGTACAATGAAGTGAAGAAAGGATGATCTTTTTAATAAATGATGCTGAGTTAAAACAGATATTCATATATTTAAAAAAATAATGATGAACTACTATATATTATATACAAAACTCAACTCCAGGTAGACTGTAGATCTAACGTGGAAAGTAAAATCTTCTAGTAGAAAGTATTGGCAACTACTTCATGACCTTTGGAAAGACAAATACTTCTTAAACAGTGAAGAAAGCTCTAAAAAAGAAAATTGGTAAATTACATTATGTTAAAATTAAGAATTTCTGTGTGATGTATTTTTTTATATATCATTAAGAAAGTATAAAAAGCATGGCAGAAAATGGGAAAAGACATTCAGGAATCATATCCAGATTATACAAACAACTCCTGGGGTCAATAAGAAAAATATTGATAAGTAATAGAAAAACAGGCATATATGAATAAACACTTCACATAAAAGAATAGGCAAATGACCAATAATCAGATATTAAAATGTGCTCAACATCCATCAGAGGATCTAAGTAGTGAAAAATTTGAAAACTGACAATACTAAGTGTGGGAACATATGTGGAGCACTAGAACTTTCATATTCTGTTGGTGACGATGTAGACTGATACCATCATTTAGTTAAACTTGGTAGGATCTATGAAAGCTGAACCCACACATAACCCGTGACCAGCAATTCCACACTGGTTGATCTGATTTGCATACCAATGTGTGCCAGACTACATGTACAAGTTTGTTTAGAGCAGAACTATTTATATTGCTCCAAGACTGGAAACAACCAAAATGTGTACCAATAGTAGAATGGCTAGATAAATTGTGGTGTAATTGTATGTGTGTCAGCTCATATCCTCTGGGAAGCAAGCAACCAATCAAAGGTGATGGATGGGCCAGGAGTAAGCAGGGGGCATCTTCAGAAGGCAATGCAGGTCTAACACTTGTGAAAGGAAAGAGGAAGGAAGGAAGGTGGGGGAGGGAGGAGCAGCAGATGATAGTGTAGCTCTGAGATGGTCTCACAGTCCAGTGGGGAGCTGCCATGCAAATATTGTCCACACAGGAGTCCCACACTGAGCAGAAATATTCAGGCCTTCATGCCAGTCCCCCCTGCCATGCTCAAGTCACCTCTGGACACCACCCACCCAGAGCATGTCCTAGAGGTGTGAATGCTGCCCTGAAGCTGAAGCTGTCAACTAATCGCTCTCCTCCAAGCTGACACACACCTCCATGGCTGCCATATGGCAGGACGCTGTAAAACCAATACAAATAAACAAACTACCATGAAATACAACATAGAAAGATCTTACCAATATAATACTGAGCAAAAGACCCAGGCCAACAAAACACCGTGTGATTCCATATCTATCAAGCTCAAAAACAGAAAAATAACTTATGGTGGTTGCAGTCAGAATAATAATTACTTTTATAATGCCTGGGAAAGGGCAATCTATGGCTTATACATAATGGCCTCAGCAATGGTTACGCTTGTGAGATTTAACTGATTGATGTGCCATGATTTGTACCCTTTCTGTACATATATATATAAGACTTCAGTAAAAAAACCAAGTTCCTTTAAAATAATTGGTATGGCCAGATAATGGTATTAACAGGACTAGATGCCATATAAATCCAGAAAATTAAAGCCAAGAGAATAATGGCTTTGTAGTGAAATATGAAAAGAACAAAATACATTTATTTTAATGTAGAAGACTCAAATAATGTTACCAAAATATTTCTACAGTTATTAAATCTCTATTATGAATAGAAACCAGGTGATGATGATGCTTTATTTTTATAAACAGCCTTCTGATGGGTTAATAGCTACTGTATTTTTATTCTGCAAAAGCTTACTCAGACCAATATTAGCTTAACACAGCACTTCTCAACTTTTTCCAGGCTGACACAAGTCAGAGCTTTGAAAAACTACCATTATGAAGCTCTCTTTAACTGAATTTGCATACTGTTTTGCATAATAATTGATGTCTGTGTTAATTTAATATCTTGATAAAGTGCTTCCCACACAAGACATACCATTTCCTTTCTCTCTTGGCTAAGCCATGTGTACTAACAGTCTCAAAATGATAACAGAAGGGGAGAGAATTGGGAAAATATAGAGACCATATTTAAGGTCTTTAGGGCTAAAAGTATAGGAAATATTTTGGAACTTATGGCAATTATCTAGATTCATCTAACCTAGGACACATTTATTCAATCAACAAATAAATATTAGAAACAGCTATGTGCTAGGCACCATTTTAGGTGTTTTTCATTCTTGCGTATTTCCACCGGCTAGATATGAATTTGCACAAATGAAACCAGATTACAGGACTGGAACAAATCTAAGAGTGAGATGTAGCCACACTGAGTTTGGTTCACACCTCTGGTACTAACCATCCAAGGATGGAAACTGCCAGAACATATCTTAGAGATCATATGGTTCAACCTCCTCAGTTAACAACCCAGGAACCTATGGACCAAAATGTTTAATCACTCACTCAATATCATAGAGATCTAACTAGTACCAGAGGTCCATGTGTTTCTCCTGAAGAAAAAGCAAAACTTTAGTGATGACAGGCATTTCTGAGGACTTGACTAGTCTCTTGTATAATCTTTGTGGCACTGAAACACTTCCTATCACAAAGGACAATCTACTGGTCTGATCATTTTCATAATCCAATTCTTAGTCACTGCCCAAAAGCCTTTGGCTTCACATAAAATCAGCAGATAAACATGTTGGAAAGAAGCCACATCTCTCTGTTTGGACTACTCTGTAGATTTACTGTAGCTCTGTAATTCACTTATATGATGGTTGATAGGAGATCCACTTGTTCTTATTTTTAAATGTTTGCCAAGATTCTCCCTTGGAGTCCAGCACTCAGTGCTGGCCCAGTACAATCTGTAAATCTAAACATCCATTCTCATGGCTAATAGATTTCAGGGCCCAAAGTAATGGTTCTACCCATTTGTCACCCAGTGGCCTTAGAACCAAACTGGGAAGCCTCACAAGGCTGTAGGTGGTGCGCTATTCCTGAGAGCAGAGATAGACAATGCAGAGAGAATGGATGGGGAGCTTAGGTAAGAGGCAAATCAGGTAGCTGGAGAAATCTTCCTCTCAGCACATGCATGATAACTTCTGACACAACATAGCTTTCTAGGAACACCAAGTATCTTTCTTCTTGTTCTCTTCAGGTTCTAATTTGGGCTTCTGGGGAGCACTGGTGAATTTACAGGGAAGTGCAGAAGTTACACAGTGGCTGGGGAGAATTTTGCAACATTGAACAGTGTGTTCTACTCTTAAATGCACACATGAATTCTTTATGTTGGCAACAAATTGGGCATTGGATGCTGTAATTGCAGATAATTGCAAATTTACAAAATATTAAATAAGGTTTAATTAAATTTGTATTGAATTACAATTGCATATTATATTATATTACCTTTAGGTGTACCACATAGTGATTCAGCAATTCTACACATTATATATTTAATATACATGAAATGATCACTTTCATAGGTCTAGGTATTCTTTCACAATACAAAATTATTGCAGTATTATTGAATATATTCCCTATATTGTCCTTTCATCCCTGTGACTTATTTATTTTATAACCGGAAGTTTGTATCTCTTTATCCCTTTCCCTATTTTGTAGGTCCCACTCTCCCTCTCCCACAAGTTTTTTTTCTGTCGCTATGAGTCTGTTTCTGTTGTGTTTGTTCATTTGTTCAGACTGAGGTGCTGAACCATATGATCTCTAAGACACATATAAGTGAAATCATATGGTATTTGTCTTTCTCTGACTTATTTAACTTAGCATAATACCCTCTAGTTCCATCCAAGTTGTCACAAATGGCAAGATTTCATTCATTCTTTTTTGTGGCTTAGTAATATTCCATTATATATACATCTACCACATCTTATCCATTCATCTACTGATGGACACGTAGCTTGCTTCCATATTTGTCTATAGTAATTCTATACTATTACAAATATCAATATCAAAAATGCTAAATAATGCAATAGGAATGCAAGCAACAAAACTCAAACTGGGGAAAATTCTACAGGACAAACAAGCTAGTTCCTTCAACAAACAAAATGAAAAAGAGAGAAAGAGTGAGAGCAAAACCTAAATATTGAAGAGACTTAAAAGAAATTTCAACAAATTTCAACATGTAATCTTTATTTTGATTTTGAATAATTTAGAGGAAAATTAAACTGTTTTAAAAAGTTAAAGTAATACTTCTGATTGTTAAAATTGTTATACGTACTTGAATTTACAACATTTATGAAAATAGTTTCAAGGTTTGTAAGCTTTGAAGACACACGCGTGTTCTTTTTTAATCCCTTTGATCCTTTAAATGAGTACAAACTGATAACATGGTAGAAATGGAAAACACAAAAGAGGAGCTCAAAAAAGAATCAAACACTGAAAAGAAAAACAAAAATAGAAGTGGTTTGTTTAAATTTTTGAAAACCGTAAACAGCAAAAGACGATGGATGTGTGATAAATAACACACATAACGTTCATGGCAAGATATTATACATTTGATGTAATTACTCATCAGAACAATGAAAATAAGCAAAACGTTTATTGTCATTGAGCTCTGGATTTGTACAGATCACATGGAATCCCTGCATTTTCCCATCTTCTATTGCATGAAGATTACATTACTGAACAAGATGATGAGAATGTGTGAGGACCTGGATGTGACATTTGCCCTGTGTTGGGAGGTGTTGGGGAAGGAGGGCTGCCAGGAGAGATGCAATGCCACCTACCCTTAAGTGGTATATAGTCCCTTATAGAAAACAATTGCCGAACAAAAAAAAGTTCAAAACATTACATTTTGCATTATAGGAATTCAAAGAAGAGCACTGTAAAGCTCTAGTAATTTTAGAATTTGGCAAAGGCTCATGGGAGGACATAGGGCTTTTCTGAGCTTTGATGGAAGAAGGAATTTCACCAGATGGAATAGAGAAGGAAAGTCATTCCAGACACAAGAATACACAAATGGATAGATGTAAGAATGAGTGGTTTCAAATAAGCTAGAGGATTCTGATTAATGGAGAGAGGCCTCACTCAATTTTACACCATGAGTACAAATTTCAGCAGGATTAGTCTGGCCCTGCTAAGTACCTTGTTCAGGAACTGAAATATTATAGCTGCAACAGGGTTAGCAGAGGAAATGAAATGGAAACCTGTAAACCTGAAGTATAGAGCAGAAACACAGATTCACAGAACTAAGTATAGTTTTATTTGGGGCTGTTCCATAAAGGTGACTTAGGCAGACCCAAGGGCCGGGGTTCTGTGTGCATGTGTGCGGGCCCTTAGTGATCATTAACTTTGGAGGGGAAAGAAATGTTAGATGGCCCTGCAAGTAAAAATGATTAAGGTATTTCTTGTAGCTATTTCTGTGTGTCATAAAAACAGCAGGATTTTTTTTTAGAAAGGGCTGATATGCTTTATCCCAGTCCTCCCTAAAGGGAATTAAAGAGCTGAGACCTGTAGGAATTTATGGGTCTGACGGGATAAAAACCCAGCCCCAAAAGGGGCACGCACATTCCCAGGGACTCATGTGAGTCTCTATCTAAATGCAAAGCCTGGTCTTATTTTTTGAAACCAGCATTCTGGTAGACTGTTTAAGACTAAAGGGATTACAAGAATAAGTCATTGATCTCCCATTTCTAAGGCTAACAAAGAATTGCGTATTACTGAATCCAGACATTGCCTTTAAACTGACAGATTTTAAGCGGTGGGGAGTAGGGGAGGTGTTTTTTTTGTTTGCTGTGTGATCATTTGAAAGCTGGGTGACATTCCTGGGAAGAAAAGAAAGAGAAAACATTAAATCTTATGAGACCTTTTCCATGCTTTCGTAGAAAAAGGCCAATTAGAAATTTATCTTGGACCGAGTGTGCAAAGCGTAATGACCCAAAGCTCTTTGAAGGCAGGCTTATCTTTTAAAATCAAGCGGCATGATTTACTGTGTACTTAGAAAAAAACATTGTTTTCAGTCAGACAATTCCAGGTGAAAGATGAGGTACTTATAGATGTGATCATTCCATTGCTCTATTGATGAAACCAAGCCAAATAAATATTTTACAGCCCTCTGACAAAATATTTTGATTAAAGAAATCAGAGGTAGTGGTAACCTGCCACTAATGAAGATGAGATTCCACGAGAGCATAATGCAATAGAATTTTAAAACAAATATGCCAAACTTATATGTCTCAATGAATATGTCCTTGCCTCCCACACAGACATTACCTTAGGAAGCTGTAAGCTTAAATAAGGCTGCAGCAATTTCCTACAAAAGTTTCCAACTCTTCTGTCCAAGCCTTCAGGATACAGTCTATTGTTTTGACTGTCTTCAAAAACTTCAACATGTGAAATAGATTTCTATTTTTGAAAAATAATCAAAAGTCCATTGAAAGCAAGTCTGGAGACTGGGAGGTAATTAAGCTGAAAAATAGTGTTTTTATTTTTAAATAAGTTTGTATGTTGAACATAAAGGGGTGACTTCTAAGCACCTCTGAGACTGGATCTGGAGACAATTTCCAAGAAGAATTACAAAATGATTTGTTAAAATAAGAGTAATGACCCCTAACTACTTGGAAGAGAAAAAAAAAAAGATCCATCTTGGCATAGTATGACATTTCATACTCAAACTCACTATTCATATAACCACTCTGAAATGGCAGGATGTATCAAAATATTAAATGTACATACCCTTTGGCCCCACAGCTCCACTTCGAAGATGTTATCCTGAAGATGACAAAAATTATTCATTACTGAAGGTGAAAAGTTAAAATCATACTGATTTTCATCAGTTAGAGATTCATTCAATAAAATGTAGCCACAGTAAAGAAACACGAAGTTGTTTAAAAGGATGATGCAGAGCAGGGAAGCCACCAGATTTTATGTCATGTGTCACCTGCAATTGAACACTGTGTTGAGGAAGAAAGCTGTCATCCATCAGTGATTCCCGCAATGGCAGAAGACAGAAAATGTCAGTACAATGCCCAGGTCCTCGCCACCCCTAAGGTAGCCATCCAGTCAGGGTTAAGACAGGTAGTTAAGTAGAGAACTAGTTACAGAAGCTTTGGAGAAGCTGAAAAAGGAGACAGGGAAAGCAAGGCGACCCAAAGATTTACAAGCACAGGAATCCATGGCCACCCATCGAGCCAAAGAGTAACTGGAGAGGTTTTCAGTAGCTACTCTAAGAGCTGTGTGGCTAAGGCTATCAGGTGTGAGTCAGAACCAAAGAAGAGGAGCTCCTGCTGGAGATCAGAGCCAGCTTCTTGGCGCATAACCTGTGCAGTCACCCAGGACGCTCCATTCAGAAGGGCTCCTGGGCACACTTGGTTTAAAGCTCTATTGTCATCTTGGCAAGCTTAATAATTTTTGAACAGGAGGTCTGCATTTGCATTCTGCACTAGTCCTCGGATATTATGTAGCCTGTCCTGACAGAGGCTCCACTCAAAGCAGAGAGAGACAGAGATAAACATACAGTCTGTTTCATGTTCCCACCATCCAGTGTCCCACTGGCCTGACCTAGATGGAAGCTCTTGGGAAAATAAGTGTAGTTTGCAGGGATTGGTCCTAAGAAGGAGGCACAGCAGGGGCACCATGGGGAGTGGGTCTGAGGGCTAATAGGAAAACAGCCGCCACACCAAGACAGGTGTGGATGTGCTGCCACGGACAGGTATTCAGCTACGTTAAAGATTTAAAGAGTTACAGAACATGGAACAGTGTGTGATTCTGTTTATCTAAATGCGTGTGTGTGTGTTGATATGTATGTGTGTATATATATATATATATACACATATATATTTATATATGCATTTATTTTTAACACTCAGAAGGTATTATACACCAAGGTGCTTAAAATACTAGTAGATAAGTAAGATTATGGCTATTTTCTATTTTGGTTTAACTATTTTCTGACATTCCATATGTGTGTATGTGAATTTACATATACATATAAATCATTTATGTATATGTACATCTGTCTATACCTATATATGTATTTATCAATAATATATAGGACATTATAATACATAAAAATTTTTCTTTAAAAAGTTTAAAAGTAAACAAAGAGAACCTGCTTGTAGAATGAGCAATCCTCTTTCTATCATTCAGGGCATGTGGAATGGAAATGTAGCTGCGAACGGGATCTTGTCAAGTATGATGGGATCTTGTCATGTCTGAGGAACCAGAGCTCGGAGTGGGTGACAGCGAGCCCGTTGGGGATGATCTGAAATACAGTCCCAGGGAATCGGCGAAGGCCAAAGCTGGATTTCAAGTTGGTCATGAGGAAATGTAAACAGCAGATGAAGGTAACTCCCTCCAAAGTGGGGCAGGAGAAGAGACAGTGGGGTGGCAGTTCTGTAGGGTGCTGTGGGGGACAGAGCGGAGAGGGGCATGGCTGTATACCCGGCAACCAGGGCGACGTCACCCGAGTGTCAGGCCCAGGGTCCCTTTGGGGTGGGCCTGGGGCGCAGACCGTTTCTCTCACAGAGCAGCAGTTCCTGAAAGCTCCGATAGCTACTCAGGCAGACCCCGGAGGTCATGGAGGAAGAGCGAAGCCTGGTGCGCAGACGCGATGAGGGCCACAGCCTCAGCCAGCCTTTCCCTTCCCAGCGTCCTTGCCTTCTGTGCCTATGGTAGGTCATAGTTCAGGTGTTTCATTTGAATTCTGGAAGCCTACAAATATTCTGATTTCCCATTAATTGGTAGGGAAATAGAGTAGAACTTAAAAATGTCTGATTGGTACATTTCAACGTAAATGATCTGATCTACATATAATTGGTTTTTTTTTTGAAGGAAAACCATAAATTCTTTCCTGCTGAATAAATGACCATTTTAAAAGTTAAGCTAGACTTACAGAAACTCATTTAAGGAATTATTTCTCAAGATACTGAGTTTGAGGTCAGTCACTCTCAGCTTTTAAAGTGATTGAATTTTTGTACAGATATTGGAGTATGCTGTGTTTTTATAATGCTTCAAAAACCCATTTGAGGGAAAATCACCTTTTTCTCTCTCTGTCATTTCTACCAAAAAAAAAAAAAGCCTTGGGAAATGTTGCCTTAGTAGGAAGAAAATGTTGCTGTCTGTTAAATATTGTTAGAACCATCTTAAAATGGGTGGCTTATATTGAATATTTTTCTCTCTTAGCAAAGAAGCTGAGAACCTAGGGAGGAAAACTTTTCAAAGTTCTCTGTATATTAATCCACCCAGTGGAAACTTCCGCCATTCATCAAGGACATTCCTTGGCACTGGGATCAGACAGAGGACTTCTGCTTTCATTAATCTCATACTGTCAGTTCTAGAAATACAATCCTAATCTACATGTACTCATTCTTCTCACACAGAATCATTAACCCTGCTCTCCTCCTTTAGTGCACATGTAAGTCCCACCGGTTATAACCCACCTTTTTCCATAATCACAGTGTGTCACATATGACCCTGCCTCCCTCTCAGAAGAGCCCCGTTTACCCTTATTGCCTCCCCACCGTCTGCTCAGTTGCAGGAGGCTGTATGACAATGGGCTATAAATGTGACACTGTCCTAGAATGGTATCAGTAAAATTTCACATTATTATCCTGAGCGAGGGGGAAAAAGGAAGATTCTTGAAAAGGTGTCAGACCACTGTCTTCTGTCAGAGCTAAAATGGATCATTAATTTGCATCTCTGCCTTCCCATAACCATCTTTACACCTGTCCAATAGAATAAATTATAAAACATGAAAAATGGACAGTTTCCTTATTTTCACATTGCTGAATAAAATCTTGGAGCATGTTTACCTTTTAAAATGATTTCAAAATCATAAACATCAGGTTCTTGTTTCCATCACTGTCGGCTCCTACTTCAATTTGATCCGTGAGGCAGCAAATGCCAGGTACTTTGAGGGGTCAAGATGAACACAGACTCTCAAGTTACTCACCTGACAGTAATGCAAGGCAGAAAAAGGGGCTGCAAAAGACTCAACAGAAGAATCTAGAAGGAGAAGGAAGAAGCTTTTAGTAGGTGTGTCCAGAGAAGAGTGTATACAGGGCTCTTTTGATTCTTGAACTGGTCTTTGAAATACGCATTCAGCATCAACAGACAGAAACGGACGGGGAAGAAGAACAGACTGATAGAATTCCTAGGATGAGTAAAGGGAAGGAAGGGGAAGATAGAAGGGACAAGAGGCTGAAGCCAGGAATGATATAAAACATGTTTTAAATTCAACTCTTCAGGCAGAAGCATACAGAGCATTCTTAAAGATGGAGACTTGGTAGAATGATAGTTGAGTTTGAGAAAGAAAATGCCAAGAACAGCGTGGGGGGCTGATTGCAAGAGAGAGTAGAGAAACCAGAGAGGAGAATTCTAGAGGAATAGGAAGGAGAAGTGGGGGTGGGGGTGCAGCTGGACTAAGGCAGGAGGAAGTGGAACAGAGAAGCAAGAATAGACTGGAAGCAGGAGGGAAGAAGGTTCTGAAGAACATGGCAATCAATTAAGGTAGCAAGAGAAAGGAGGAGATAAGGCTAAGATTTGAGCAATGATTTTGTTATGGTGTCATTGACAGAATTAGGGGAGATTAGGAGAGGAGGGACTTTGAAGAGGAGATAATGTGCAGAGTTAGAAAGGAAATGAAGGCAGAGTATTAGTGGACAAACAAGTAGAAATTACCGATGGAGCTGGGAATAGGTCATTGGAGCTCTGGGGAGAGGGTGGAATAGGGATGTAGATTTTGAGATCCTTGGCATAAGAAAATTAGTTAAACTATAGAAATAATTTAAATCTCCAAAATGCCTTAAACTTTAATTGCATGGAATATTTACCTTTAGAGAATGGCGGAAAAAAGAAGAGAGTGAAAGGATCCACCAGAAAGAAAATTTGGAAACCAAAGGAGGACTTGCTAGTGTGTTAGGGCTTGAGATATTAGTGGGAGGTGAGAAAGCAGAAGCAATCCACATAAAAATGCAATTTTCAGAAGTTTAGCAGTGGAAGAAAGGAGATAAGTGGTCAGTAGCTGCAAGGAATATCAGGTTTAAGGGAAGATAGCTTTGAAATAGGAGAAGAATTCCATAGAGAAGATGCCACTCAAGGTGCAAGAGAGAAAAGCAAGGAGCTATGACATGTGCTAGGACGTTCTTGCCCTAGGCAAGGTCAGTCACTGCCATGGGGGTCATCAAAACCAGTGTTCCCTCATGCAAGAAAGTCTGAAGAGCACAACAAAAAAAGAACTTGAGCAAGGTTAAATTCCTGCAAATAGAAGCAAGGAGAACAAGGACCTTGCAAAGCTTTGAGACATAATGCTGGAGGAATGAATAAGGAGATTTTAGATCTTAAGCCACCAAAAGGATAGAGTGGGTTAAAACCAATGCTACAGGTGAAGTGTTTTGCTGGGAAAAAGAGGAAAATAAAGGGAAAATAAAGAGGAAAATAAATGGAGAAGGAGCCTTTAGCTAGACTGTGTTGGGGAGTGGAGCTAGTTGGGGTTAGAAAAGGCTTGCATTGGCCCTGAGGAGGAGTGTGATAGGAAATCAGATGAATAACAGGGTTTCTGAGCAGTACTGAGGGCACAGCTGGGATTAGAGAGCATTGATTTGCAGTACATCCATTTATATATAAAAATTATACCACGTACATGAGTATTGGCTATCTAGCCAAGAGCTAATGCACACATACAATATTTTATCTCCAGTAATGGTACTTAAATTTTTTTAGTAAACTCCAACAGTCAAACACAATTTTAACTTGACCTCCCTCCTGACGTGGGTGCATTTCCTGAATGCTGCCCAATCATTGCCTTTTACTCACTCAGCATTTCTTGTTAGTTTTTAAAAACCAAAAAGAATTGATTTGTTTTCCCAGGCAGTTCTGAAATCACCCCACTCATTAAGTTGTATTTAGGAGAAAAGAAAGAAAAAAAAAGCTTCCATCTTGAACGTGCTCATACTTTTGGCAGGAAAAATAATCTTTTAGAAATACATTCCTGGACACCTTGGGTGGAAGGTGACCAATGCTGTCTTTGCAACTGGTGCAACACTGAACCAGTGGGAACATGTTGGCGCCAAGCATTGGAAAGCACCTTCATTTGTCCTGGTTCTGTGACACATGTCAGACACCCCCCTGCCTCTGAGCCCTCTGCCCTCCTGTTGGATTTGGCCAAAACTGTATTGAAGAATAGCGAGCACAGAGACGCAGAAGAGCAGATGGCAGTTTGAAAAGCATTTTTTCCCTGGGGTCAGGGGTAAGGAAAGGTTAAGGAGCGGATTTTGCTCCCACCAAGTTAATTCAATAGGAAGCTCATGACCTACTGTACTTAAGACAAATGAGGTGAGGGCAGAGACTGTAATTTGGGAGGAGGATGTTTTCATGAAGACTTGCCATTTCGTGACTCTCTTTGTAGAATACTGACAAGTATTTACCAGAGAACCTTCCCTGCAGCAGACTCGAAATGACAAGCATTCCTTTGTACTGATGGCCCATTAGAGAAGGACCATTGGTTCCCAGGACCAGGATATTCATCTTCTAGGCCACTGACGTGAAACATGGACGCGCTGGCTGAACAGGTCATGGAAGTCAATGGTAAGGGTATTGCCTTTGATTTCAGTCCCCGGGAAGCAACTGATTTTCAGTTCTGCATTTTTAGTCTTCGTAATGCCAGCAACCACAATTTGTACTGCTGTGTTTCAGCTCCTACCTTGCTCATTCAACGGACCCTGCTGGCATTTAGTGGAAGGAGATATCATTCTGGGTTTCATGAGGCCATGCAACCGCACAAACACTAATTCGCAGAGACTAACGGTGGCAGCCAAAGAGGGAACCGACACCTCAGACCTACATGGGGCCAGAATTCAAGGCAGACAGAGCAAGGCTCCTTCTCTCTTTCCTTGATTTCACTGCTAGGCATGCATTTTCCTATCTCTGCTGAAAGGTCACAATTTCTGAACAATAATTATTATTGTTACACTTCTCTTATCATTTTAAGAAGCAGCAGCGCCCAGCACTGTGTGCAATATTTAGTGCCTTAGTGGTGATGCCTCATTTAATTCTTGCACACCCTGTGAATGTATGTAGTAGTCTACTAGTGCACTTCAAACAGCGCAAACGCATCCACAACCCTCAACACAAAAACTAGGCCTGCGCCATCATTACTTCCTGCCCTTCACCCTAGTGAGTGGGAATTAAGACGGTGATTTTGATTTCAGCCAGTGGATATTAAGGAATGCCTTAGAAAGTGACCAACAAGAAGCATGTACCTTTCTTCTAAACCCATTCTGTCCTTTCGGACACATCCTAACTTCTGTCATGACGCCAAACACTGTATTACAAAAGGAGCAGCCAATCCCCGATCTTCTCTGCTGTCTACACATCCCTCTTGTTACTTGTTAGCAATAAGAGGAACAAGAGTATCACCTGCTTTGAATGACCAATCAGTAGTTCATTTGCCATTTTGAAGGGGAGCCTGTTAATTATGCGGTACACATAAAAACGATGGAAAATATTGGAAGTGGTCAGAGTGTTTCTGATCGAGAGATGCTAGTCAGCCCATCCCGATCCAAGGCCCTGAGTTCCCTTTTAGCTCCACTTAGAAGTCAGAGTTTGGACGAATGTTGCAGCCTCATCATGATCATGGCTGAAGGTGGGGGCAGGCCTCCAAACTAAGACTCTCTCGTGTTTGATTCTAATGCATTCAAGATGTTTTTTTTTAAGATGCTTGTTTATGTGACAAATGGTTGCGATTTTTGCTATGAGAACTCTATAAAGGGGAAATCCATTTCGTTGAAGAGTGAGGAAATGGATCTACTTCAGAATCAGAACTTAATTCCATTGCAGTCAGTCAGGTGGGAGACAAGAAGGGAAGCCCATTCTAGAGAGATAACCCTTCCAAAGAAATCCTCAAAGGGTACAGGTGAGTACTATTAGCAATTATCTTAATATTAATAGTTCATCGAGAAGTAGAATTTTATCTCACCCCAATGCCCATATTTTTAACTACTATTTTATATTGCCTACCTTTCAGGAATCCCCTGCTCCCCCATGAAGGAGTGATTACTGGAAAGAGCTAACTGTGTTGTGCTTTGAAAAGTCCAATCATTAAGGACAGCCAAAATGTGCCCCCCAATAATGTCTAAACCTACATAGCATTTTATGATATAAACTTCATAGGCAGGCCCGGCCCAGCCATATGCCAGTTTTGTAAGGCTTGCATTCCGCCTATTATCACAAGTTTTCACATCTGCAACCAGAGGATAATAGAGCACATGCCAGACTGCTGTCTCAGGGATCCCCTGGAATGAGTGCTCAGTAAACCATACAGTTCTATACAAATAGAAGGTGATCTTAATGATCATAATTATCCCTCCAGTGTTAATAGTGCTCTTTTCCAGTGGTTCTTTTTCAAATGTACATTTTATTATGAAGAATAAGTATCATCCCAATATCCCAAAATAGTGTTGGAGGCACTCAATAATTCATGGTTTATATTTCCCCACTATGAGATTATGGGAGGCAGCGTACTATAGTGCAAAGCAAACTGAATTAAGAAATGGAAGAAAGGATTTTGATCTGGCTCTACTCCTCGTAACTCAGCTCAATTTTCTCATCTATCAAAGAGAAGAGATAATACTCTGTTTTGTGAGGGTCAAATGAGAATTTTTAATGCAAATGTTTTATAAACTTGGATACTACATAAATGCAAATTGTTGCTATCAATCCTCTTATGATATAGGAATCTATGCTTTCAGGTACAAAAAAAGCATTCACAGTTTGGTTATGATCATTCTCATTAGCATCTGATTGGAAGAAACAACATATCTTCCAATAATAAGCCCATTTATTTTTAATTTTCTTTTGTAGTGACAAGTGAAAGGCACAGGATAAATCACCTGTGTGCCTTTTGTTCTGCCAAAATGGTTCATAAACTGAAGATGCTGGAAAACAGTAAGATTGAAAGGTCAGTTTTCTACTCCTTATTTGAAAAAAAAGAAATGAGGAAGGACAACATTCTCTTATATTTTTACTTAAGCATCACATCATAGCCTATCAGAGCTAGACTATACCCAAAGATGATTCAAAAACAAAAACATCAGAGAAGCAAAACCCCACAGGCAACTCTGTCTATGAGAAGTTAAATCTTCAGTTCAAGGTCAAGTTGACAGCTTTGTCACGGCAGAGTTGGGACTCCCGCATGTCCTGACTCTCTGGTGTTTCTCATGATAGCACATTACTCCTGAACCAGTGCACAAGCCAATGTAGATGCTTATTACAGAAGTTTGTTTCTGGAAAAAGAGTGGAAACAATGTGATACAAAACTCCTTGCTGGTTTAAAAAAAAGAAGGCATTCATTCTAGCCATGAAGCAGGCTATTTATTTATATTTTTAAAAATTTTGGCTCTACCACCCTACCGAACACAAGCAAATATTTCATTTCAGATGATTTTCTTTTTTGACATCAAGACCCCCTCATCAAAAGTGAATACTGGGAGGAGGTTAAAAACCAAACTTATTTATATAATAGACATGTGTCCAAGGAAATGGGTTGCAGGGAAATCAGCATGTCCTGAATGATGTTATTCCTGAAATGTCAATCAGTTATTACAGTATTTGCTTCTCTCATAGTATTCTCAAAATGGATTATTGTCCCTGAATTTTTAATAACAGTTTAGTGGTTCAAAATACTGACAGTGATATATGGTGACAGCTTAAAAAATAGTCTCTGGCTTTCGGTATTGCATAAACAGAACACAATTGTATCTCTCCAGCCAGTGTCAGAATCATTCTCAATGAAGATAATGTTGAAGCCATCCACCAAGAGAAGGTCAAAAACATATATAGAGAATAAATCATGACAAACATGGAAACAGCTAAAGGTTAAGGACCTAAAGACAAACATATTTGAAAGCACAGATCACCCCTCTCAGTGTAATCATTTAAACAATCCCACCTCTGGACTCCTAAAAAGCTGGCTAGTAGCTACATAACATTTCCAGAAATATTGCAGTATTGGATGAAGCAACAAATGGAAAATGTAACTGGTAAGAAAGTTATTAGAGATTTTTAACTCCATTAAAGCTTTCCTTATTTGTACAGTGCCTCAAGACTAGCTATTCATCTGCTTCCTTGCACTACAGAGATCCGATAAATAAATTAGTTGATTCCAGAAACATCCTTCCAGTGATATTCTAGGAACTGTTGTGTAACTTGGTCATAGCCTTGTAGTTAGTGGGCAGGCGAAGAGCGGGCACATAAGCAGTGGCTTCAGATCATGAGTCCTGGAGGCAGAGCAGGAGCTGCCTTGTGGCATTGCCTTTCTTCCCAGCGTCCATTCACAAGGTCCCAGCAGCCTGCAATCACCGGCTCATGCACAGCCAGCTCCGTAAGTAAGCTCTATTTGCAGGCTCAAAGACAAAAGGAGACTTCAGGAATCCTGTTGCAGGAAAGTATCACATGAGCACAGTGGAACTATGCCTCAATCCAGACAAAAGCTAAGGCCAACATGTTCTTTCCATTGCTTTCTATGTGGCTTCTCTCCGATGGAATTAATATTTATAAAACCAATGCTTCCCAGAGGAAAGCTCTGCAAAAGTGAAAAGTTAACATAAAGAATGGGTTAAAAGAATGTTACGCACTGTAGTCCTTAGCCTGTAAATCTATTAGAGCCCTAATCACAAACAGCTTGGAATGGTGACTAATGCTGAGCTCCAGCTTTACCATTAAACTGACAACTCACTGAAGATAGGACCCTTGCTATTCATCCGAACACCACACCCACAGCATCTCATTGCTTTATATATGAGAGATGCTCAATACATATTTGCTAATCTGTTGAAGGTGAGTTCTTTGAAGTTAGGGACTGTGTCTTGTTCTCCATTAGGACCCATTGCGAATCCAGGGCCAGGCACAGAGTGGGAGCTCTATAAATATTTATTGAACGAATATGTGTGTGAATGCCAAACTGATCCCGAACTGCCTTCCTTAAATCCATCCCAAATAATTCCTCTTTATTAAATTCAGTAGGATTACTAGATTTAACCAATTTTCAATGAGCTGAGTCCCCAGTGATCCACCCCAGTAGAGTTTCTCCGCACACATTGAGCTTCTCCAACACAGGGGAGGAAAAAGTCTCATTCTTGCAGGGGGGCTAATTTTTCTCCAATTCTTAATTGTAAAATCATAACCCAAGCTGATTCTTGATTATTTCAAATAAATAAAAGACAGAGGTGTTTAAACTAAAAGGGAAGGTGCTCTCTTCATCCATTCTCCCATCGTGTTCTTCGGAGATATTTTTGTATGCATAAAACAAGTAGACAGAATAAGATTCCATTTGGGTGTAATTCAACTGTATCTTGCCTGAAATAAAAGACACAGCTATTTGGGAGGTGGATGGTATGAGATTCTCCTTCGTTTAAACTCCACCCAGAAAACTAGTAGCAAATGCCCTATTCAACAGTCAAATGTTTATGCCTGTTAATTCTCTGACCAACGTATGTTATAAGAGTTTTAAACTAAGATAAAGCACAGTCAACACTCCAGGATACATGTTACCCAAAGTACCACAGTCTCTTGGAGGATCCACACCTGCCCAGAATGGTGCAAGAATGGCTGAAGGTCTTCTCCCACCTGGGTCCCTTGCATTCCTGGTGGTCAGACTGGCTCACCGAGTTCCACAGGTGTGGAAGACCCGCACACAGGGCTCTCTCTCCAGGTAGCAAGCATGGTCTTTTCTACAGACTGTCCTAACCAAGGCACCAAATACAGGTTTCTTCCTAGCTCAGGGTCTCATCTCCCAGAACTCAAGGCCCAGCAATATCCCTTGGGAATTCTAATAACTATAGGGAGAAGAAAGAACAGCATCCCCTTTCTCTGGTGTGATGGGCAACTTTTGCTCTTATCCCTGAGTCTCCCAGTAACCATGGTCATGTCATGGCAAAATCACCTTAGCAGAGGGCAAGGTCTTGATATCTTCTCCAAGGACTCCCCGGTTTTTTGTTCTGAGCTCTTTAATTTTCAGAGTGATTTAGATATTTGCCTGCACTTGGACTCCAGATCGCTGTAAAACAGCATCTCTCTCCTCCCCAGTGCTTACGCTTACTGGGCTAAGCACGCAGATTAAGAACAGGTGCTGAGAAATGATGACTCCTCCAAATCATCTTTGGTTTTGCTGTGTTTTTATTATGAATTTGAAACTCAACATTTGCTGTTGCTTCTTAATGTGTATGTATATGTGTGTAACAATCACTTTTAGAGAACAAGGGCCATGACCCTGACATATTTGCATAATGCTGATCACACTATTAATTGGGTGCCTATAATCAGTCAGATTTTAAAACACATGAATTCTCTTCTAGTCAGCAATACTCTCTTCTTAAGATTTCAGACTCTGACAGACACAGTGTCTGGAGAAGATAAAGTGTATGTGAGTCTGTCTCTGGAACATAACTGTTTCAGGGTCTGCTAACAATATTTGCCAGGTTCGATGGGATAGGGTAGAGAATGGAAGCAAGTTGTACATTACCCTGATAGATTAAGAAAACATAATCCCATTTGTATCATTTCCTGGGCCTCCATCCAAACCATGAGATAGCTTTGCTAATCATTAAAATGTACAGGGAGGGAGTGGGCTCTTTTTTCATAACTATATTGCATTTCTAAAGGGCACTGTATTCATTTCTTTATGAGTATAATCTAATCAGGAAAGTAATTGATTCAAAGGATGATTGTTCTATAAACAAACTTGCCATTGTTTTAGGCTGGAATAGCAGCCCTCACCCCATTTCAGATTTTTAGTTCATACATGTACACTAATGAATAACTGTTTTCAGGAAATATCTTTAAATATTTCCAATTGCTTCAGCAAATTTTGGTCCCCCTGTAATTAGGGTCAGGCTCATAAAGACAAGGGCAACCAAGAGTAGCTAAGGTTTGGAAAAACTAGAAATACAACTTAAAGTCAAATGAACACGTTATACATGCCCTGGGTCAATAGAAGATAAACTGATTTCCCATTAACATGACATTAATTTATCATGTGTGCCCATTAAACAATAATAACAATGTGGGGGTGATTCACCAGGATGCCCTTTGGGTTACAACATTACTTTCATTTCTTATTTATGTGCCAACCAGTCCTGGGGTCAATGACAAATGGATTTATTGGTTAGGTCACCAATGTGGTATGGAGACTGTTACAAGTGCAACTCATAATCAGAAAACCTATGCCTTTCTGTCAAAATAATTCTTAATAAATAAATTCTGGTTGCTAAAGTTGCTAGGTATTCTCTTCATTCTGTATGAGGGATAGTCATATTTGGTGAATATCAGCTTCTACCTTCTAGCTTTCCTAAACTGCACCAGCACCTGGGCTAGCCACTAAATTACATTGTTTAAATGTGTTTCTGAATTCATTATCCCAAATTAATAGCCATTATTTTAAGGTATCTGTGAAGAATTATTTTACATCACTGTTTCAAAAAGAGCTTTCTCCCATTTAATTTTTTTAAAGGCAAATTCTGAATTCATTTGATTTTTGGAGACTGGCAGGACTTCTAGACAGAGAAAGGAAGCTCATTTATGAAGACGTATTATGCATCAGGAACTGTGCTATCTGAATTGTTTTGTTTCATCTTCAAAACAACCCATGAGCTAACTAATATTATCCCTATTTTATGGATAGCAACAGCAACAAAAAGAGGCTCTGATGATTAAGAGAACGTGTCCAAAGGTATGCAGCCAATGTGATAAAGCGCAGAGCGCCATCATATGCCAGAGTTATGTGAGAGGCTGAGCTATGAAACCAGAGTCTCGGAAGTAACACAGTGGTTAAGATACTGATCAGTAGTGGACGCCCACAAGCCCTTTCCTGACAGAGAAAAGGTTGATTCTAAGGCTGCCTTTCTTATTTCTGTATCTTGGTCATTGAACTAGCCTGGAAACTCCTCAAGAGACTGGGCTTCTTATATTTCTTTGTCTACTTGCAAGCATCCACCATAGACACTTAATAAATGATTGTGTGTGTGTGTATATATATATATATATACATATATATAAAATAAAATCCAACTTAAAATAAGTTATGCACACACACAAAAAAAAACTGAAAAATGCAGAGGTAGAGCTCAGTGCAGGCCCAAATGGATCAAGGACCTTAAACAACACAGTCTCTCTCATCATTTCTAAGGCAAATACTTCCCATGTGAGAGGCATGGTACCTACTAGCAGCTTGAAAGACCGCTTTCTCTTGCACGGTAGAAACAGAGCAGATAGCCTCCTCCCTGAGAGCTCTGGCTGGGAGATCCCAGGGAAGACTCTAATTTCCTACCTTGAGCCATACACCTGTCCCTGAACTGATCACTCTGCCCCAGAAGAAATATTTTAATTAGCTCCATTTCTGGAGTAAGAGATGTTGACTGAGATTTTAATAAAAATCAGTTACCATATATGAGGAATAATTCTCTAAAGGAAGCAATAAGAAGAAAGAAAGAAAGAAAGAAAGAGAGAGAGAGAGAGAGAGAGAGAGAGAGAGAGAGAGGGAGGGAGGGAGGGAGGGAGGGAGGGAGGGAGGAAGGGAGGAAAGTAGGAAGAAAAGCAGGTACCTACTACTGCCTTGTGTTGAACTTCAAAACTGTAAGTTTTGAGAGGGTTTATTCCAACATCCCAATCAGACACTGAATATACAGGTAAAATATCTGAGATCCAGAGAGGGAAAGTGACTTTCCAATGGCCACTTAACCTGTCAGGGTCAGAGCTACACATTACATTATACTGAACTACCTGTACTTGTATTGGATTTGAAAAGCGGACTTACACAGAAAATGTTCAGTGCTGAAGGACAATCACAACCTTCATTTGAGTCATCAGTAGCTGCTACTTCATGGAGTTCCTTTTCAGTACTGCTGCAAAATGAGAGGAATCTCCAGGGAAAGCAAATTAGCAGATAAAAAGGAATACCAAGATGTCCTCCAAAGACCATTCTTCTCAAGTAAAATTCATCTGGCACAAGAAAGCTATAAATAAAAATGAAAACAATAGTATGTGGTGAGGATGTAGAGAAATTGGAACCTTCATACACTGCTGATGAGAATGTAAAATGGTGCACTGCTTATGCATGAGTGTCCTTAGCAGCACTGTTTGCAATAGCCAAAAAGTGGGGACAACCCAAATGTCCATCAACTGACTAATGGATAAACAAATGTAGATATCCATACATGGGACTGTTATTTATCTATAAAAAGGAATTAAGAGCTAATATGTGGTACAAGATGAACAAACCTTAGAAATACTATGCTATGTGAAAAAAGCCAAACACAAAAGACTACATATTATATGATTCCAGTTATATATTAAATGCCCAGAATAGGCAAATCCATAGAGTCAGAAAGTAGATTAGTGGTTGCCAAAGGGTTAGGGAAGACGGGTATTGGGCAGTACAGAATTTCTTTTTGGAATGATAGAAATGTTCTGGAATTAGATAATGGTAATGGTTGCACAAATATGTGAATATAGTTAAACCCACTGAATTGTACAATAAATAAATACATGCATACATATATACATTTCCATTTGAAACATACTTATTATGGACCTACCGTACAACTCTTGTTTCCTGCTGGAGATACAGACACAAACAAAAGAGCTATGGCCCCTACTCCCACGGGCTGTCCTAAAGGGGAGGTATGTTTAGTTTGCCAAAGACTACAAAGAATAATGGCCACAGAAAGCAAAGTGGTCACATTGGGTAAGAGACATTTACAAGAATTTCCTTTAGAAACAGACCAAAGATCTGAATCAGGCATTGTGTTATCTGTGCTGTTTAATCTTCAGGCGAGAAAAGAAACAGTGAAGGGAATGTGAATGAGTGGATTATAACAGCAGGAAGATGAGGCCCCATGCTCCAGGACTCACTGAAGTATCATGCATTTCACGTTACAGAATTCTCCCACTGAAGAACACTGCCCCCCCATCCACACTCCCTGTGTAAGAAATGGGCAGTTGCTATCATACTGGGAAGAGTCTCCAGCAGAAAATGGTCAGTGTGTCAACTTAAAAATGGGCCAAGGTGATGTGGGACAGGCATTTAATAATGACTGTTAGAGAAAACAATCCTTAAAAATTTGTATATAAGTTCAGCCACCAAGTATTAGGTCAGCCAATAGAAAACCTGCTGTTTGTGCTGGGAACTTCCATCTGGGCAATGACGCATACTAAAATGGCAGACCCGATAGCTAAGAGGTTAAATTTGTCCAAATATTTGCCTTACTACCTCCAAATCTATAAAGTGATAGTAAATAAGCATTGGGAGGTGCATATTCTAGACTTGACTTCAATCTACATGTAGCAGATAATTTTTCTTTCTATCCACATGACAAAGCTGTCATGAAGATGAGTATATACCATCCTCAAATTTTCTTGACACAGTAAACCTCCCACTTTTGAGATTGCTTTGCTTTTTGCTGGCATATCTTTCAAAGAATCACTTTACTTATCAGAATCAAGTCATGGATATACTTAACAGCCTAATGAATAAAAGAAATAGATGAACTTGACCTTTGAAAATGGAAAGTCCAAGTGAGACACAGCCTGTGGGACCCTGTACTCTGGCTGAAAGTGAAGAAATGAGGAGGAAGGGTCAGTTAGACAGTGTGGGCTGATAAAACAGGGGGCAAAAACGTGATGTCAAAATAGATCTCTGTAGATACAGGTGTTTTTAAAAACTTGAAAGTTACTTACTGTAATTTTAGCAAGTTTGTGATATTTTCGATTGTACATGGAAATGGAACACTTGGCTTCAGAAGGACTTGGGGCAAAATTTGCCTGTCTCTTACCCAAAGTCTGCCTACAGAAACCCAGGAAATATTCAGAATAGAGTAGCAGGTGTTGACATTATTTGGCTGAGCTTCAGAGACGAGAGGCATGAAGAGGATTGAGCAGAAACCAAGGCCATCCCCAAATCTGACTGCTGTGAGCTGTCCGATTATGGGCTCCCACCAGCAGCTATTGAGCACTCCTAGATGGCTTCCAGTGAAAGATAATCCTGAAAAGGTTCAAATCATAATCACATCATAGTGACAGGTCTTTAAGAGCTCATTGTCGAGTGGAAGACACCACATGAACATGAGTGAAGCACATTAGAAGGCAGGCTTGCTCCTGTTCATTACAAGCCCAAGCTTGGTTTTCAGCTCTGCAGTTTTGGAAACTTGCCTGAACAAAAACGAGAGTGGACTGATCTCTCAGATATTCCAAGACGAACTATATCAGCTTTTGTGTCTATAATTTTCATTTTCTGTGCTTTATTGCTAACTAACAATGCTTCTGATAGTGAAAATCCTTTCTTTAAGTATTGAATGGCATTCAGTTGCATTGTGGTGTGGACAGTTCAGCATTTGGGATTTGGGGTTACACAGTCCAGGTTTGAATCCCTTTGTCTCTCCATGTGAGCTTGAGCGTTACTTAACCACTCGTGACTCTATGACTATTATTTAAAATGCATAAATAAAAAGAATTATTAATAGAGGTTTGGAATGATTAAATGTTTTAATCCTGCTAAAATACCTAGCTCATGCCTGGCATCTAGTAGGTGTTAAATAAACAACCATTGCTTTGCTGATGTGTCAGTCCGGTGTTGCTGGCCTTTGAAGCCACAGGTAGAGTCTTGCTTCCATCTTCTCCGAGTCCTTGACAACACCTCACTTTAGTCTTCAAGCACTAATAATAGCAGGACTACAGAAGTCGGCTAGGACTACATAACATAATTCCAGACTAGCTAGCTTAAACAGCAGAAATTTATTTTCTCAAATTCCAGAAGCTAAAAAGTCCCAGACCAGTTTCCAAGACCACTCAGGTTCTGGGGAGACCTCTCTTCCTTGGCTCTCAGACAGTGGCCTTCTCACTGCACCCTTACACGGCCTTTCTGCTGCGAACACAGGAGACCAAGAGCCGACTCTGGTTTCTCCTCTCACCCTCTGCAATCAGGGTCCCACCCTTGTGACCTCAATTAACCTTTACTACTTTTTGAGATGCCCCCACTCCAAATATAACCCCACTGGGGTTTAAGCCTTCAACTGATGGATTTTAGGGGGACACGTACAATCATTCTACAGCACAGACTCTCAACAAACCTTATTTCCCACGTTCTCTCAGACTGAATTCATTTCTATCCGACCCTCCCTCCAAGACCTTGAACTGCAGAACTCAGTGAAACAGATGTTGAATGCTTCTGTGCATCTGTTGGCTGGCTTTATTGAACAACCGAAACTACACATTTATAAAATAGTGGGCCCTTACCAAACAGGAGTTGCCTTAACTTTCTGAAAATGAAGACTCGGTGTTCAGCAGTTGGAAGGAAATGCTATATGCACTTCCTTTTATAAGAAAATATTACTTAGCTTTTGTCTGTCAGTGTTGTCTAAGGCTATTCACTTCTTTTTTAAACCACCAATGACCTTCCTTCTTCTTCATCACCACCACTTTGTATTCTCACAGATCTTCTGAAGGAAGATCCAAAAGCATTTTAGAAACTTTGTCTCTTTGATCTTTACAACTTTCCTACCAGTCAAGCAGGGGACAGAACTTGATCATGCAAATCTGAAGGAGAATGCAGTCAGCTGTCTCCCTGGGGTAGATCTTTCATTATGTCGAGTCTCTGGGATGAAAGGACAATTTATTTTTTAGATGGAAGATGGTCAAAATGAAAATAGGAATATAGCAATTGGGCACATTTATGAAGGAGCAAATTAATGAAGATGAAAAGATCAATGATATATGCACTGTGGCTGTACAATGCATATTATGTTATCCGCAGAGATGGAAACTATAGGGCTGGGACCATTTCTTGGGTCCATTTTATTCTACACCACAAAGACAGAATGCTTTAAATGAACATCTGGATGTTTGTACCCACAGTGAAAAGGTATTTCTCTGGTGCTAGTGAGAATCAATCAGCAAATCTTTAAAAAAATTCTATCAGTCATATTTACTTCACTTTTCTTCTTGAGACCTAAGATTAAAGAAGACCTCAGGGAGTATTTCTATTTAGTTGTTTCTTTGATATTAGGAGCAGAAAAGGAGGGAAAGATGGCAGAATGACCAAATAGATGTCATCATAGTTTAAAAGGCTATTTTTTTTTTTAGATTTCTCTTTTTTCAGCACACAGGTTTGGAAGACTCTTTGCAAGGTTGACTCATCACAATAAAGAATTAAGTGACTACTAAAGAATAAAAATACTGAATACTTAAATTTGAACCATGTTTGTGGCATTAAATATTTTAGGCAGTTGTTCGGTGTTTTAGACATAAAAACACATTTATAGACAAAAAAACTGTATCATCTGAGTCCCAGTCTCCCACAACCTCACCCTGTAGGGCTCTTCTTGAAATGAAAGCACTATGGTGACATGAACTAACAGACTGAACTGAGAAAAGAAGACATCCGGGTCTGACCCTGGAGTCGGTCATTGAATGTTTGTGTGACTTCCAGTGGGCCAACCCTTTAGCCCTCAGTTTTCTCAGCCATTAGATTGGAATAATACCACAATGCAGTGTCTGTGAATATAAAATGAAAATGACAGTTGAAAACACATTTCATATTAAAACAATTCAGAGTAAGTTTTCAGCCCCTTTGGAATAATAACACCATGACAAATTTTTTTCCTCCTCATCAGCAGCATTTGATAGCATCTAAGGGTGTTTCTGTCACCTATAGGTTTGCTATTAAAAAGATGTATCCATAGTGAAAACCACAGTGGACCCAGCCTCTAAATTATATACCTGCTACGGTCCTCTTCTGAGGAAACCAGACAGTCCTAGCAAGGGACCTTTGCTGACTGGCCCAAGGAGGGACCCCGGGCCAGGGACAGCCCAATAAAGTAGAGGCACGTCACATGGTGGCTGAATGGACCAATCCAATTCCTGGTTACTTGAGGAGCCTAGAGATCAGAGGCACAGATCCTCAGGATCAGAGAGAGACCAGACCGCTGGATGGCCCTGGGCAGACCTAGCTCAGCTCACCAAGCCAGGAGCCCGAACACCAACTGGGTCAATCATGATGTCAACCCAAAGGGAGGACTTTTTGAATTCACCCATTCCGTGAAAACACTTTTTCTAATTTGCATCAAGACTGTTTATTCCAGCTATGGCTTAGGAAAGAGAGCAGAATGGCTCAGAACTACAACAGTGGGGAGTTTTCTCAATAATTCGTCTTACCTAAAATTTCCCTGACCAATTTACTTATATCCTTGGGGATATAAAACAAAGTATAGCAGGGGGACGTATGCGAGCCATAGATGATTCATGTGTTCAATAAATGTGTGTTCAACTTCTCACACGGATACACAGTAAATAAAACAAAGATTTCCTGTTCTCCTAAATCTTACATTCTACCTGAGGAGCTAGTCAGTAAATAACTAGGTAAAACTATGTACTTTAAAAGCTGGGAAGGGGGAACAGAGAGTTTACATGGGTACTGGGGGTGGGAAATTGCCTCAGAGTGTTGGTATTACCATAAATACTGTGTGCGGGGGTGAGGGGATTTTAATATAAAAACTGAAGGGTGTGTTATACAGTATTACACAAATATTTAATAACTGCTCAGGATAAAATGTGAGCCTTCAAAGGCTAGGAATGAAGAAAGAAGCTTCAGCAGTGTGTAAGGGGCTGAGTTGCAGATCCCTAAGGGAGGACATTCACTCTGCAAGTGTAATTATTGGTAGTTTGATGAGGATTTGGGGAAACACTGAATTATGATTGCTTGAGTACATCTTTGTTTCATTCAACCAAATGAACCTAGGACAACCTACATCCAAGTCTTTGCCTGAAGCCACCTGTTTTCTGTGACACTATTCATGAGACTTTGCATTTTTTAAATGAGTGCTCCTGAATTATTCCTTCAAAGTTACAAGAACGCAAACCTTGCTAAGTGTAATCCTTGCTAATCCACATCAAGGTGTCCTATGGAGTCACCCTATCACTTGTAATATGTGTAAGATGATTTCCAACTACCCCCTGACCTCTTGTGGGAAATGCAGACTTCTCACAGAGAAGATTCAGAAGTTGCAGGGGTTTCCATAGCTGCTTAGTCACCTCTGGTTTCAATGTTCTTGCTCAGTTTTCTCTCTCTGTATTTTGTGTCCATGACTCTGCCTTTTTCCTTTCTGTAATGGCTTCTCTTTACTGCCCCTCTCAATACAAACGCACACTCCATCCCACGCATACAAAGCAGCTCTTAAAGAGTGAGATTTGCTGGAAAAGAAGGAATAATGCTCCAGAAATTTTCAGCAGAAAATTTAGAAATGAACATTACTCTTTTTCTGTTCTTTAAGCAGTGCTTTAATAATTGATGTCAATTTGGGATCCAAATTTTTATAGGTTTACCCAGCAGCCCCTACTTGCCCTTCCTACCCATTGTATCTCATCTGCTTGCCATTGCCCCCTCTTCCCACCAATTCAGTGTGTTGAGGAAAAGTTTAGCTGTCTCTCTACTGCCTCCTTACAATCTGTTCCTAAAAGCGTAACCTCCCACTTCTAGGCAGTTTATCGTGGTATTTCCCCAAAACAAATATCATTCCTTTCCTCGGGAGAAAAAAATTACCAGTCAGTAACATAGTTAATTAACTATATAAAGAAACTCTGGCAGGCTGTTTCAGACAAAATTGTGGCCATCTCAGTGTAACATCTCATTTTCCTGTGCAAATGGAAAAGCATGATGAATCTCATCATCTCCACCACCACCACCGCCACCATCGTGGCATTTTAATAACGAACAGTTACGTATTCTAATATATTTCTTCAGCCAACAAAAGAAAATGGAATGGAAGTGCATTTTTTTTTTTTTCCCTTTTTTTTTTTTTTTTTTTTTTTTTTGAGAGGGCATCTCTCATATTTATTGATCAAATGGTTGTTAACAACAATAAAATTCAGTATAGGGGGGTCAATGCTCAATGTACAATCATTAATCCATCTCAAGCCTAATTCTCGTCAGTCTCCAATCTTCTGAAGCATAACGAACAAGTTCTTACATGGTGAACGAATTCTTACAGAGTGAATAAATTCTTACATGGTGAACAGTACAAGGGCAGTCATCACAGAAACTTTCGGTTTTGATCATGCAATATGACCTATAAACCATCAGGTCAAATATGAATATTCATTTGATTTTTGTACTTGATTTATATGTTGATCCCACATTTCTCCTATTATTATTATTATTTTTATTTTTAATAAAATGCTGAAGTGGTAGGTAGATGCAAGATAAAGGTAGAAAACATAGTTTAGTGCTGTAAGAAGGCAAATGTAGATGATCAGATGATCAGGTGTGTGCCTATGGACTAAGTATTAATCCAGGCTAGACAAGGGCAGCAAAACATCCACGGATGCAGAAGATTTCTCTCAAAGCAGGGGGGGTGAGGTTCTGAGCCTCACCTCTGTTGATCCCCAAATTCTCACCTGATGGCCCCCCTGCGACTGTGCCTGTCTTAGGTTGTTCCTCCCTTGAGGAATCTTACCCGTCTCTGGCTAACCAGTCATCTTCCGGGGCCATACAGGGAAATGTAAAGTTGGTAAGTGAGAGAGAAGCCATATTGTTTGCAAAGGTTAGCTTTTTACTTCTTTGCAGATTTATGCCCTGTGGCTTCTATGCCCAGCACTTGTCTCGAGGTATCTTTACCACCTGGAGGAATTATGATACTCGGTAAATTCGATATGAGGCACGAATTCTATTTAAAGTTTGTAATTAGGAAGGAAGAAGAAAAGCTATAGATGTAGCATATGAAGGAAACTTGGGAGGATTGATTATTTCTTTGACATATCTTCTTGTATAGTACCTTAAGTATGTATAGGTTTTAAACTACTAACTAATTTGCACACACATATTGACATAATAGGAATATGGTGACATAAACAAAGCAAATCTATAATTACCAACCATCTCCAGTGAAGCCAAGAAAACCATTTAGGCACCCTAGGCATTTGTGAAAATTTATCTATGATATGATGGATATTTTCCAACTGTACTTGAACCATCAGACAAATTAAAGCAGCCCATTTCTGGGATCTGTTCACATCCCATATGTTCTTTTAACCATAGATAGTCTATAGTCATGAGATTTTGGGGTGCTACAACTTGCACCCCTCCCAACTCCTGGTTGAGTTCCAACAGTACAGATCCAGTCAAATTCGTTGTCTCACTGTATGCACATGCCAGCCTAGACATCTCCCTCCTCCTTCTCATGGCAAGTCCAGGAGATGGTGGGCTGGATGCAGCCACAACCGCAGCATCGTCCGGATCCCTGTGGAGGCTTTTTGATGATCATCCCCCGGCACGAGTCCTCCAGAGAGTGCTGATGCCGGAAGCTCCTCCTCATATCGTATCTTAGTTCATTTTCTGGGTATCCAAGCTAGGCCTTGATCTTCTGCGTAGAAACAAACAGACCCTTTGCCCACACTTTGACATGCCCTCTATACCACTGTGCAGAACTCATTGGAGGTCAGCACACAGTAACTGCTTTTTTTTTTTTTTTTTTTAATTAAGAGAAAGGAATATTATCAGAAAAGAGTACCTCCATAGCTGATCATCTGACACCCTTTAAGTGATCAACATTAAGGATATTTAAAGCATGCGTTGATCTTTGATTTACCAATAGTTTTATCCTGTTAAGGAGTAATCCCCCTTTTCTTTCTTTCTTTCTTTTTTTTTTTTTTTTTTAAATTTTTAATCTACACTTACCTGAAGAATACTATGTTTACTATGCTCTCCCCTATATCAGGTCCCCCCTAACAACCACATTACGGTTACTGTCCATCAGCTTAGCAAAATGTTGTAGAGTCACTACTTGTCCTCTCTGTGTTGTGCAGCCCACCCTCCCCTTTCTCCCTCCCCCCCATGCATGCTAATCTTAATACCCCCCTTCTTCTTCCCCCCCCTTATCCCTCCCTGCCCACCCATCCTCCCCAGTTCCTTTCCCTTTGGTACCTGTTAGTCCATTTTTGGGTTCTGTAATTCTGCTGCTGTTTTGTTCCTTCAGTTTTTCCTTTGTTCCTATACTCCTCAGATGAGTGAAATCATTTGGTATTTCTCTTTCTCCGCTTGGCTTATTTCACTGAGCATAATACTCTCCAGCTCCATCCATGTTGCTGCAAATGGTTGGATTTTTCCACTTCTTATGGCTGAGTAGTATTCCATTGTGTATATGTACCACATCTTCTTTATCCATTCATCTACAGATGGACATTTAGGTTGCTTCCAATTCTTGGCTATTGTAAATAGTGCTGCGATAAACATAGGAGTGCATCTGTCTTTCTCAAACTTGATTGCTGCGTTCTTAGGGTAAATTCCTAGGAGTGGAATTCCTGGGTCAAATGGTAGGTCTGTTTTGAGCATTTTGATGCACCTCCATACTGCTTTCCACAATGGTTGAACTAATTTACATTCCCACCAGCAGTGTAGGAGGGTTCCCCTTTCTCCACAGCCTCGCCAACATTTGTTGTTGTTTGTCTTTTGGATGGCAGCTATCCTTACTGGTGTGAGGTGATACCTCATTGTAGTTTTAATTTGCATTTCTCTGATAATTAGCGATGTGGAGCATCTTTTCATGTGTCTCTTGGCCATCTGTATTTCTTTTTTGGAGAACTGTCTGTTCAGTTCCTCTGCCCATTTTTTAATTGGGTTATTTGTTTTTTGTTTGTTGAGGCGTGTGAGCTCTTTATATATTCTGGACGTCAAGCCTTTATCAGATCTGTCATTTTCAAATATATTCTCCCATACTGTAGGGTTCCTTTTTGTTCTATTGATGGTGTCTTTCGCTGTACAGAAGCTTTTCAGCTTAATGTAGTCCCACTTGCTCATTTTTGCTGTTGTTTTCCTTGCCCGGGGAGATATGTTCAAGAAGAGATCACTCATCTTTATATCTAAGAGGTTTTTGCCTATGTTTTTTTCCAAGAGTTTAATGGTTTCGTGACTTACATTCAGGTCTTTGATCCATTTTGAGTTTACCTTTGTATATGGGGTTAGACAATGGTCCAGTTTCATTCTCCTACATGTAGCTGTCCAGTTTTGCCAGCACCATCTGTTGAAGAGACTGTCATTTTGCCATTGTATGTCCATGGCTCCTTTATCAAATATTAATTGACCATATATGTTTGGGTTAATTTCTGGGGTCTCTAATCTGTTCCACTGGTCTGTGGCTCTGTTCTTGTGCCAGTACCAAATTGTCTTGATTACTATGGCTTTGTAGTAGAGCTTGAAGTTGGGGAGTGAGATCCCCCCTACTTTATTCTTCTTTTTCAGGATTGCTTTGGCTATTCGGGGTCTTTGGTGTTTCCATATGAATTTTTGAATTATTTGTTCCAATTCATTGAAGAATGTTGCTGGTAATTTGAGAGGGATTGCATCAAATTTGTATATTGCTTTCGGCAGGATGGCCATTTTGACGATATTAATTCTTCCTAGCCATGAGCATGGGATGAGTTTCCATTTATTAGTGTCCCCTTTAATTTCTCTTAAGAGTGACTTGTAGTTTTCAGAGTATAAGTCTTTCACTTCCTTGGTTAGGTTTATTCCTAGGTATTTTATTCTTTTTGATGCAATGGTGAATGGAATTGTTTTCCTGATTTCTCTTTCTATTGATTCGTTGTTAGTGTATAGGAAAGCTACAGATTTCTGTGTGTTGATTTTGTATCCTGCAACTTTGCTGTATTCCGATATCAGTTCTAGTAGTTTTGGAGTGGAGTCTTTAGGGTTTTTTATGTACAGTATCATATCATCTGCAAATAGTGACAGTTTAACTTCTTCTTTACCAATCTGGATTCCTTGTATTTCTTTGTTTTGTCTGATTGCCGTGGCTAGGACCTCCAGTACTATGTTAAATAACAGTGGGGAGAGTGGGCATCCCTGTCTGGTTCCCGATCTCAGTGGAAATGCTTTCAGCTTCTCGCTGTTCAGTATAATGCTGGCTGTGGGTTTATCATATATGGCCTTTATTATGTTGAGGTACTTACCCTCTATTCCCATTTTGCTGAGAGTTTTTATCATGAATGGATGTTGAATTTTGTCAAATGCTTTTTCAGCATCTATGGAGATGATCATGTGGTTTTTGTCTTTCTTTTTGTTGATGTGGTGAATGATGTTGATGGATTTTCGAATGTTGTACCATCCTTGCATCCCTGGGATGAACCCCACTTGGTCATGGTGTATGATCCTTTTGATATACTGTTGAATTCTGTTTGCTAATATTTTATTGAGTATTTTTGCATCTACGTTCATCAGGGATATTGGTCTGTAATTTTCTTTTTTGGTGGGGTCTTTGCCTGGTTTTGGTATTAGGGTGATGTTGGCTTCATAGAATGAGTTTGGGAGTATTCCCTCTTCTTCTATTTTGTGGAACACTTTAAGGAGAATGGGTATTATGTCTTCTCTGTGTGTCTGATAAAATTCCGAGGTAAATCCGTCCGGCCCCGGGGTTTTGTTCTTGGGTAGTTTTTTGATTACTGTTTCAATTTCTTTGCTTGTAATTGGTTTGTTTAACTTTTGTGTTTCTTCCTTGGTCAGTCTTGGGAGGTTGTATTTTTCTAGGAAGTTGTCCATTTCTTCTAGGTTTTCCAGCTTGTTGGCATATAGGTTTTCATAGTAGTCTTTAATAATTCTTTGTATTTCTGTGGAGTCTGTCGTGATTTTTCCATTCTCATTTCTGATTATGTTGATTTGTGTTGACTCTCTTTTTCTCTTAATAAGTTGGGCTAGAGGCTTATCTATTTTGTTTATTTTCTCAAAGAACCAGCTCTTGGTTTCGTTGATTTTTGCTATTGTTTTATTCTTCTCAATTTTGTTTATTTCTTCTCTGATCTTTATTATGTCCCTCCTTCTGCTGACTTTAGGCCTCATTTGTTCTTCTTTTTCCAGTTTTAATAATTGTGATGTTAGACTATTCATTTGGGATTGTTCTTCCTTCTTCAAGTGTGCCTGGATTGCTATATACTTTCCTCTTAAGACTGCTTTCGCTGCATCCCACAGAAGTTGGGGCTTAGTGTTGTTGTTGTCATTTGTTTCTATATATTCCTTGATCTCTATTTTGATTTGTTCATTGATCCATTGATTATTTAGTAGCATGTTGTTAAGCCTCCATGTGTTTGTGAGCCTTTTTGTTTTCTTTGTAGAATTTATTTCTACTTTCATACCTTTGTGGTCTGAAAAATTGGTTGGTAGAATTTCAATATTGTGGAATTTACTGAGGCTCTTTTTGTGAGCTAGTATGTGGTCTATTCTAGAGAATGTTCCATGTGCACTTGAGAAGAATGTATATCCTGTTGCTTTTGGATGTAAAGTTCTATAGATGTCTATTAGGTCCATCTGTTCTAGTGTGTTGTTCAGTGCCTGTGTGTCTTTACTTATTTTCTGCCCGGTGGATCTATCCTTTGGGGTGAGTGGTGTGTTGAAGTCTCCTACAATGAATGCATTGCAGTCTATTTCCCTCTTTAGTTCTGTTAGTATTTGCTTCACATATGCTGGTGCTCCTGTATTGGGTGCATATATATTTAGAATGGTTATATCCTCTTGTTGGACTAAGCCCTTTATCATTATGTAGTGGCCTTCTTTATCTCTTGTTACTTTCTTTGTTTTGAAGTCTATTTTGTCTGATATTAGTACTGCAACCCCTGCTTTCTTCTCACTGTTGTTTGCCTGAAATATGTTTTTCCATCCCTTGACTTTTAGTCTATGCTTATCTTTGGGTTTAAGGTGAGTTTCTTGTAAGCAGCATATAGATGGGTCTTGCTTTTTTATCCATTCTATTACTCTATGTCTTTTGATTGGTGCATTAAGTCCATTTACATTTAGGGTGACTATTGAAAGATATGTACTTATTGCCATTGCAGGCTTTAGATTCGTGGTTACCAAAGGTTCAAGGTTAGCTTCTTTAGTATCTTACTGCCTAACTTAGCTCGCTTATTGAGCTGTTATATACACTGTCTGGAGAGTCTTTTCTTCTCTCCCTTCTTATTCCTCCTCCTCCCTTCTTCATGTGTTGTGTGTTTTGTTCTGTGCTCTTTTTAGGGGTGCTCCCATCTAGAGCAGTCCCTGTAGGATGCCCTGTAGAGGTGGTTTGTGGGAAGCAAATTCCCTCAGCTTTTGCTTGTCTGGGAATTGTTTGATCCCACCATCATATTTAAATGATAGTCGTGCTGGATACAGTATCCTTGGTTCAAGGCCCTTCTGTTTCATTGCATTAAGTATATCATGCCATTCTCTTCTGGCCTGTAGGGTTTCTGTTGAGAAGTCTGATGTTAGCCTGATTGGTTTTCCTTTATAGGTGACCTTTTTCTCTCTAGCTGCCTTTAAAACTCTTTCCTTGTCCTTGATCCTTGCCATTTTAATTATTATGTGTCTTGGTGTTGTCCTCCTTGGATCCTTTCTGTTGGGGGTTCTGTATAATTCCATGGTCTGTTCGATTATTTCCTCCCCCAGTTTGGGGAAGTTTTCAGCAATTATTTCTTCAAAGACCCTTTCTATCCCTTTTCCTCTTTCTTCCTCTTCTGGTATCCCTATAATACGAATGTTTTTCCTTTTGTATTGGTCACATATTTCTCTTAGTGTTGTTTCATTCCTGGAGATCCTTTTATCTCTCTCTATGTCAGCTTCTATACGTTCCTGTTCTCTGGCTTCTATTCCTTCAATGGCCTCTTGCATCTTATCCATTCTGCTTATAAATCCTTCCAGGGATTGTTTCACTTCTGTGATCTCTTTCCTGACATCTGTGATCTCCTTCCGGACTTCATCCCACTGCTCTTGCATTTTTCTCTGCATCTCATCCCACTGCTCTTGCATTTTTCTCTGCATCTCATCCCATTGCTCTTGCATTTTTTTCTGCATCTCTGTCAGCATGTTCATGATTTTTATTTTGAATTCTTTTTCAGGAGGACTAGTTAGGTCTGTCTCCTTCTCAGGTGTTGTCTCTGTGATCTTTGTCTGCCTGTAGTTTTGCCTTTTCATGGTGATAGAGATAGTCTGCAGAGCTGGTACAAGTGACCGCTGGAAGAGCTTCCCTTCTTGTTGGTTTGTAGCCTTTTCCTGGGAGAATAGCGACCTCTAGTGGCTTGTGCTGGGCAGCTGTGCGCAGACAGGGCTTCTGCTTCCTGCCCAGTTGCTTTGGGGTTTATCTCCACTGTTGCTGTGGGCTTGGCCTGGCTGGGGCTGTTCCTCCAAAATGGTGGAGCCCCGTTAGAGGGGGAGCAGCCAGGAGACTATTTATCTCCGTAAGGGGCCTCTGTGCTCCCTGCTGCCCAGGGGGTTAGAGTGCCCAGAGATCCCCAGATTCCCTGCTTCTGGTCTAAGTGACCTGTGCTGCCCCTTTAAGATTTCCAAAAAGCACTCTCCAAACCAAAACAACAACAGCAACAATGAGAGAGGGAACAGAAAGGAAAAAAAAAAGAAAAAACACGCGATTTTTTTTTTTTTTTTTCCTCAGGTGCCAGTCCCAGGCACCCGCGCACTGGTCCTGCTGCCCTGTCTCCCTAGCACCAGGGTCCCTGTCCTTTCAAGGCTTCCAAAAAGCACCCACCCACCGGTCCCGCAGGGAAGGAACGCTCAATATTCTTTGTCCTCAGGCACTGGTCCCACGCACCCGCTCACCAGTCCTGCCGCCCTGCCTCCCTAGCACCGGGGTCCCTGTCCCTTCAAGGCTTCCAAAAAGCACTTGGCAAAAAGAGAGAAAAAAAAGGGGAAAAACGCGCGATTTCTTCCGTCCTCAGGTGCTGGTCTCAGGCACCCACCCACCGGTCCCACAGGGAAAAATGCGGGATATTCTTTGTCCTCAGGTGCCGGTCCCAGGCACCCGCTCACCAGTCCCGCCGCCCTGCCTCCCTAGCACCGGGGTCCCTGTCCCTTTTAGGCTTCCAAAAAGCACTCGCAGAAAAGAGAAAAAAAAAAGGGGAAAAACGCGCGATTTCCTCTGTCCTCAAGTGCCGGTCTCAGGCACCCGCCCACCGGTCCCGCAGGGAAAAACGGGGGATATTCTTTGCCCTCAGGCGCCGGTCCCAGCCACCCGCTCACCAGTCCCGCCACCGTGCCTCCCTAGCACTGGGGTCCCCGTCCCTTCAAGGCTTCCAAAAAGCGCTTGCCATAAAGAGAAAAAAAAAAAAAAGGGGGAAAAACGCGCGACCTCCTCCGTCCTCAGGCACCGGTCTCAGGCACCCGCCCCCAGGTCTCGCAGGGAGAAACGCGGGATATTCTTTGTCCTCCGGCGCTGTTCCCAGGCACCTCCTCACCGGTCCCGCCACCCTGCCTCCCCAGCAACGGGGGCCCGTCCCTCTAAGGCTTCCAAAAAGTGCTCGCCAAAAAAAAAAAAAAACTGCTCCGGTTTCTCTCCACCCGCCGGGAGCCGGGGGGAGGGGCGCTCGGGTCCCGCCGGGCTGGGGCTTGTATCTTACCCCCTTCACAAGGCACTGGGTTCTTGCAGGTGTGGATGTGGTCTGGATGTTGTCCTGTGTCCTGTGGTCTCTATTTTAGGAAGATTTTTCTTTGTTATATTTTCATAGCTCTATGTGTTTTTGGGAGGAGATTTCCACTGCTCTACTCACGCCGCCATCTTGGCTCCCGCCCGCCTGGAAGTGCATTTTTTAAAATTCGATTTGGCCTAGCTTAAAAACAAGGGTAATTTCAAAGTTGGGCCTTTTGTGTTAAGAGGCGTCCTCAACAAGCAAATAGCTCAGTTATGGGACAATCTTTCAACCAGACCTCAAGCTCAGGAAGCCCAAGACACAGTGTGAAATTTAAAATAAAAATGGGTTATGTCTGATTTTATTTAAAATAATAATAATAATAATAAGGGAGAAATGTGGGATTCACATATAAATCATGTATAAAAATCAAACGAATAATCATATCTGACTTAATTGTTTATAGTTCATGATGCATGATCAAAACTGAAAGTTTCTGTGATATGACTGCCCTTGCACTGTTCACCATGTAAGAACTTATTCACTATGCTTCAGAAGATTGGAGACTGTTGAGATATAGGCTTGGGGTTGATTAATGACTGTGCATTGAGTCCCCTATACAGAATTTTATTGTTGTCAACAACCATTTGATCAATAAATATGAGAGATGCCCTCTCAAATAAAAAAAATGGGCTATGTCTGTTTTGCAAGATATGTAAAGATTAGGCATCATCTAGTGGACAAAGCTATGGTATGGAACAGGTAGAAAAATGTCATTCCCATATGTATTTAGATGTCACTATCCATGAGAATTATTTGTCCTCTATGTGTGTGTGAGTGGGTGTGCCTGCCCGCTTATGATTGCCCACTTAGGTAAATGTCCATCCCCACCTGTACTGTCAGTTGAAACAGAATATCAAAAATCATGAATCTGTCTTACTGGACCCTCCAGGACATTATTTTGGGCTTATTAGCCCTAACTTGAGGGAAGAGACTGATGAGAGAAGAATCCCAGAGTGAGACAAATCCTTGGTTAGCTGAAGCATTTCCCAAGGATGCATGAAGCTGAAGTGAAGGATGGTTCTTTCCAGAGGAAAACAATGCTGAGCATAGGAGGAGAAAGCAATGCTTGGAACTCCGGTGGACCCCCAGCCTGGCTTTGGTTTGCTAGGGGCTCAGTTCCTCTCACTATTTTCCCCACCTTCTTTTTCATTCCTTTCGACATCCCCCCTCCAACAGCATAAAAACGTGCCACATATCTATCTGTGCATAGTGTAGCATGGGGAATAAAGAATGAGGTGATAAAGGGAAGCAGATTCTGCCCAGTATTCCCCTTCTGCGGGGCCAAGGAGGAAGCCCTTCACAAGGAATACTGCCAGGAGTTCTGGGCTATGAAAGGCAGTGGACAGAACTGAGCAGTGTCCCCTGTACAGCTGACAGCCATGAGATGAGGCACGAGGAGGGGATGAACAGCTGCCAGGAGACGACTCTGGAGAAACAGGAGTACCGCTGCTCTATTTTCCACCATATCCTGAGGGAGGTGACCGCTGAAGGAGGGCCGATGCTGGCCTTCCTCCCACTGAAGAATGTGACAGCATTTGGCACTTCCAGTTGCATCAGCAAGGTCAGCATGGGGGTAATAGACATTCTAACCTTGTAATGTTAAAATATTGTTTATTTTTTTAATTTTTTATTGAAATATAGTTGATATACAATATTACGTCAGTTTCAACATTGGTTTCAAGTACAGCATAGTCATTGGATGGTTATCTACATTATTAAATCTTCAACTCAACTAGTGTAGTTACTATCTGTCAACATAGAAAGATGTTCTATGCTATACTCTCATCCCATAACCAATTTATATTATGACTGAGATCTTGTGGCTCTTTATCCCCTTCGCCTCTTTCACTGACCCACCCCAACCCCTCCCCCATGGTAACCAGCAGTCACTTCTCAGTGACTATGAGTCTACTGCTGTTTTGTTCATTTTGTTTTGCTTTTAGATTCCACATATAAGTGAAATAATATGGTTTTTGTCTTTCTTTGCCTGGTTTATTTCACTTAGCATAATACCTTCTAGGTTGAGCCATGTTGTTGCAAATGTTAGGATTTATTTCTTTTTTATGGCTGAATAATATTCCATTGTATATAAATACTACATCTTCTTTATCCATTTCATCTATAGGTGAACACTTTGGCGGCTTCCATATTTTGGCTATTGTAAATAATGTGATGACAAAATAGGGGTTCATATGTTTTTTCAATCAGAAATTTTGTTTTCTTTGGGTTATTCCTAGAATAAAATACCCAGGAATATAACTAACCAAAGAGGTGAAAGATCTGTATTCTGAAAACTATAAGAAAGTGATGAAAGAAATTGAGAAATATATCCCATGCTCATGGATAGACAGAACTATGTTGTCAAAATTGCCATTCTGCCCAAAGCAATTTACAGATTCAATGCAATACCCATCAAAATACCAATGACATTTTTCAAAGAACTAGAGAAAATAATTCTAAAGTTTATATGGAACCACAAAAGATGTTGAATAGCCAAAGTAATCTTGAGAAAAAACAAAGCTGGGTGCATCACACTTCCTGACTTCAAGGAATACTACAAAGCTACTGTAATCAAAACTGTATGGAACTGGCACAAGAACAAACCCATAAAACAATAGAACAGAATAGAGAGCCCAGAAATAAACTCACACATATATGGTCAATTTAATATATGACAAAGGAGGCAAAAATATTCAGTGGAGAAAAGACAGTCTTTTCAATAAATGGCATTAGGAAAACTGGACAGCTACATGCAAGAGAATAAAACTGGATTATTCCCTAATACAATATATAAAAGTAAACTTGAAATGAGTTAAAGACCTAAATATAAGACATGAAACCATAAAACTCTTGAAGAAAATAGAGGCAAAAATCTCTTGAATGTAAGCATGAGTAATTTTTTTCTGGACATATCTCCCTGGACAAGGGAAACAGAAGCAAAAATAAGCAAGTGGAACTGCATCAAACTAAAAAGCTTCTGAAAAGCAAAGGATACTATCAACAGAACAAAAAGGCAACCTACTGTCTGGGAGAATATATTTGTAAATGATATATCCAGTAAGGGGTTAATATCCAAAATACATAAAGATTTTCATCTATAGGCACATCCAGTTCAGGGAAAGGAAACATGAGTTCTTTGGGAGATGCTGTTTTGGAATTGAACTCTTGAAGATATTTTGGAAGTAAGCGGTAGCTATGACTTGTAAAAATATTAACTTCTCACAGTAGTCGGGTGTCTTCCAATTTAAAAGGGACTAACATTTACAAAAATGGATTGCTTTGCAAAGGTATGGATCTCATAAAAGTGAAAATGATTACCACTCTACTAGGTTGGTGCTTAAGGAAGACTTCCGTCTGCTGTTTTTTAATTGACCCCAAACCCAAGTGAGCATCCAGCATACCCCTCCATATTAGACACTCTTCCTTTCGGCTCTGTAGAGAGAACCTGATTAAAATTTAGTTTTAGACAATGTGTTCATGACTTCAATAATCAAAGCTAATTTCTGACTTCTCTGAAAGGAAGATAGCCACAGTGCTTTTGTTGAAAGAGAGATCACTGAACCACGATTATTTCTAGCACAGAGGGAGGAGGCATTTTGTGAAATCTGTGCAGTAGAGGAATAATTCATCAAGCAGACCAACTTTGCTAGCATATTGTGATGAATTTTATGTGTCAACTTGGCTAGGCCACAGTACCCAAATATTTGGTCAAACATTATTCCAGATGTTTCTGTGAAGATATATAATTTTTGGATGAGATTAACATTTTAATCAGTAGACTTTGAGAAAAGCCGATAACTCTCCCTAATATGGATGAATAGATATATATTTATATATCCAATTGCTTCTGTTTCTCTAGAGAATCCTAATACAGAATATCTTGCACTGTGCTTATTTTACTGATAAATGTCCATTCTCATCTTTTATTTAATGGAGAAAAAGTCATTTTATAAATCAAAAAGATGTGCCAGTTTGTGACTGCTATTTCTGCAATAACTGTAATGTTTACAGACTGTTTTGTTTATAAATAATACTTGATTGTAATACCTGACTGTTTACAGATGCTTTTGAAAGAAGTTAAAAATCTCCACTCCTCCATAAACCATCAGTACAGAATCCCTTGATCAAAACCAAAGGTGTTCTTGGTGCTCAAGAAATTTCACATAATTAGGTGAGTGTTCCATAAGAGCAATCCACCTGCCGCAGTATGAGGTGGGGATCTGAAAGAGAATGAACTAGGTAAGGCTGATGGACCCCAGTCTGCATGGTGTGGGGACATAGAGGAAATAGTAGACTCCACAGCTTTCCTATCACTACTGGCCAAGAAAACTTCGGGTAGCTCACAGTAGCTCTACTGCCTGTAAGTTACAGAAATCCCGAGAGCATTGAATTTGAACCATAAGACTAAAAGAGAAACCTCTTACCTGTAAAACTCTTTACTCACATGAAAATCCCTAATGGCTTAGCTCAAAAGCCAGAAGAAACCTTTGAAAGGAATACCATCCATCTATTAACCACTGATCTTTCCACCTTTTTCATACTGAAGAATTTTGCTGATATGTAAGTTCAGAAGAAACACTAGATTGACTTTTGGTTAGATTCCTTATAAAAACTCTACAATTTATAGTACAAACTAAATTAGGATTTATTTTTCTCAAAAACGTTGATACATAGATTTCTTGGCTGATGCAATTTCTATAAATGTCTTTTAAGCTCTTCACCAAAATATACAAAATAACAATTAAAGTAGAATTTAAGAAATTAGATTTCAAGAATTAAAATGTCTAAAGTGTCCTAACCATGAACATAATATTATAATGATTGTATTTATCTATAAACTATTACTTGTACTAATAATATGTCATGAGTTCTAAAATTCTAAAATAAATGCAAAAGCAGAATATCTTAAGAGATAAAATAAAAAATAAATTTATGAATATCGTGTATTTCTTTCTTCGAATAGGTGGTATCTTTCTTCCCATTTAAAAGACAACCGTCACCAAGAGCCACTCTTCAATTCCTGGCTGCCTGAGCACCTATGCACTATTAATCTGCTGGAAGTATAAAAGTGAAAACCTTATTTTATTTTGCTGAGTACAAATCAATCCAATGTGGCCTAAGATATCTTTACCAAAAAATCACCATAGAAATCCTTTTATAAAACTGATATAATAACAATCCCTGACTTTTCCCCCTTATATGTTTCCAGGTAAAGTGCTTCGCTCAAGCCCTCAAGTGGCCACTTCAGGACTCCTTGGAACAGAGCTCCATATCTCTCCATTCAGAACACTCATCTTTGCTGCTTTTTTTTAATGTCACATAGTGCTCTGCTTCTGTAGATTTATTTCGTTTTCACTCTGTCTCCCTCAGTGCAAATGTAAGCTTCCCAGAGCACGCACAGCGTCACCCTGCCTCTCACTCCCCTGCACTCAGTGGATGATCCTTAAAGTGTTTACTTGATTTTTCAGAGGAGAGTAATTCATGATCTCACTCTGGTCAGAAGCAGAAAAATAACTTTCATGGGGTCAAACAAATCGTGGTGGCCTTTATTCAGAATGCATTCTCTTCAAAGGCCAGCTTGCTGCAAATATATGCCATGGGCCAGCTGAATAATAAAATAAACAAGGGTTCATGACACAGTGTCCCACAGAATCTGCTCACCACGTTTCGGGGCCCTCCATGCGGTAAGACACAGGCCACGCATTTCACAGGCAAGCAGCCCCAGAGACTGTGAGCAGGAACAGAATGTATCCTCACTATTTGTCACTTCAAGCTTGGGGATGCACTGGGCCACCATTCCTTAAATGGAAGGTCCACCTTAGGCAAGGACTGTGAAGGGTTGGAGATTTTCCTGGCCCACAGATTGACATTCAGGATATTCAGAACAAAAAAACAGGACTAAATAGAGTATTATGAAATCATTGTCGGTTATCTCTCCAATAAAATAATGGACTATTTATGTAAAGGGTGAAGTATTAGCCAGCAAAGAACCATGAAATTACTTAGTTTTAACAGAAACAAATTATCTCAGAGTGGTAAGGACATTTCTCTGCCAAACCCCCTGGTTTATTTCAAACACTTTCATTTTGGAGATGAGAAAGCTGAGGATGAAATGGACTTTCTGAGATTTACAGAAAGCTAGTGACGTCAGGATTAGATTCAGGACAAAAAAAAAAAAAGAACCAACACCAAGAAAGAATTCATTGACATATGGACCTTAAGTTTTTAAAACATATCAGCATTAAATTGGTAGGGGGAGAAAAGGAACAGAAGTAATGTGTGGATTTTCCAAGTCATTTCACCACCTAGACTCCTATTTAAATTTAATTTCTAATTGCAAAAGTTTTACATTTGCCATACACATTACACCACAACAGAATTACATTAAAAAAAATCTAAAGGGAGTAATTACTGCAAACAGCTACACATGTATCATTTAAAATATTTTTCTGTTAGCCTAATGCACACATTTTTGCATGATACATCTATATACACATATGTAAATGAAAATTATATATTTCTTGCTTCAGATGGGTCCATACTAAGCTTGTTGCTCAGTAATTTGTTTTTTCACCTAAGAATAAATCTTAGACATCTCATATCTGCATGCATATACCTGCTTTTTTTAATGGCAATATCACATGGCCATTTTCAATTAGTTATAAAAAATTCAGCCTTAACCATATGAACTCCACTCCTTTTATTATGATGGTATTTCTTCAGGTCAAATATCTAAAAGTAGGATTGCTCGGTCTTATACTTGAGAGTCATTTTAATAAGACTTGAAATAAGAGGTGATTTTTTGGAAAGAGACTTTTCCTATGCATTCAAGTAAACTTTTAAGAGTTTATTTCTGCTAGGTGCTGATTGTACTCCTGCTGGAAATTCTCTTGTCTTCTGAGGCCACTTGTAAGACCACTTGTTTTACAGTTGTTGTGTGTTTTTTTTTTCATTTGTCTAGAAAACCAATATAATGCAAGAAAAATGAGCACATGTCAATGGATATTCATTGTCCAACCATATAAGTCCTTGAAGATGACTCCCATTTTCAAACTCTCACCCAGTGATAACCTTTGAAATTAAAATATTACATCTGATATAAAAGTTTTACATCACAGACCATAAAACAAAAGAGTTAGAAAGTATGAAGGATATTGTATTTAACGATTTCAACTGACACTGTCACTTCTTAACCTACTTGTCTCTTGATATTTCCTGGGCATCCCTAACATTAAATTTTAAATCTTTCATGTGTGCAGTGTGCAAGATATACCCCTGAGGCAGGAACAGTTACAAACCTATCCCACTTCTACTAAAAGGCATTGCAGGAAAGATTTTATCTTACTCAGTTACTCTGCAGAATTTAAAATTGGAAACAGCTATAAAGAGAGAGAGGAAACTAACATTTATCAGAGCATTTGCACATACAGGCTCTCCGTGTCTATCACCTCTTCCTCACAAACCCTGACAAAGAGGAACTATCCATGTCTCTAAAATGGAGACTAGATTATTCAGGAAGTTGACACAACTGGTTAAGTGACATGAATTGGGAATGCAAACCCAGATGTTCAGACTCTAAAAGCTATGCTCATTCTGTTCCAAAGAACTGCCTTTGTAATAGTCAATTCAGTAGCACTACAGTACTCAGCAGGGAGAACAGCCCAGGGCCTGGAAGTGACTTTTTGAAGGCCACATAGTGAGCAATACTCCAGACCTCTGATTCAGTATTCTTCCCATAACCCTGTTGGCTATAGAGATTTTGCAACTGGCATTAAATCTGACTAATTTTGAATATTAATATAGGTCTGTATCTCTTCACACTACTTCGGAGTACCTGTGTTCCGGTTCACCTGGGGAGTCTAGGTGTCCAGTATGGACATGACGAGCATCGTTCTGTAGAGTTCCTGTCCCTCTAAAGGCTCTCCTCTCCACTGGATGAACATAAACAAGAACGGCATTTTGTCTGTCTCTTAACATTTTTCCTGCCTGCAAAACTGAAAAGCTGGCAATACCTAATACCAATCTGACATCCACACATAGCTAAAAACAAAGGAGACAGCAGTCATGGGCTGGCTGCCATTGTCCAGATACTCCAAGGATCTGGAATTGTTACTTAACAGCTGAGATGGAAATACGTTTCTCAGTTCCAGCCATGAGGATATTGATCTCGGCAGTGGCCTTCTAGATAGCCACTGTGGTCCCTGCTAACTCTTCAGCAGTTAAGGCAACAACCACTATCACCTGGAACTTTCTGAAGGGGTTTTCAGACTGAAACTTCATGTTTCATAGGGATTTTGTAAATAACCACTGCATGAATGGCAACCTCATTCTGGTTCCCCTCTGTTTGCTTTTATGTTCAGTTAGTTGCTAGATTTAAAGTGCAACAATTTCTACACAAGATATACATACTGTATAGTCTCTTTCTTTACTAGAAATTTATAGACTATACAAGGAGTCCAATTTACTTACACTAGTCATCAAAATGCACAGAACTAAGTGGATTTAAGTAGGATTTACTATACATACTTAGAGGAACTAAATAACTGACTCTCTCCTTCCAGTTAAAGACATCAAGTTGAAAATTGTGTACTACTTTATTTCTCAGTAACTTGGAGAAAATAACTGAAGTAAGTCATCTTTTGTTGACATATCCAAGGAGGGCAAATAAAACTGGGTAAACTTTTAGTGTTCTTTTGAAATTTATCCTCTACAAATAGAGTTTCAAGAACTCTTCCCTGTGACAAAATCTGTTGTGAATTTTCAGCTTCAACAAAAACAGCAGTTTATTTGATTTTTTTTTTTAAAAAGCAATAAACTATCTGGGCTTAGATAAATCAGGCCATGTACCTGGTAACTCTTCTTATTAGAGCTTTGGGAAGAATTATTCAGAGAACTCTGCCTTTAGGGCCTCTGTTTTCCTTTTCTTCCCACTTGGAGCAAGCTGAAATATATTCATGAAAGATTGACTAGGGCCAATTTTCTATGAGTAAAACAACAGCAACATCAATATTTTAGGGTCTGCAAAAACATGGCCATTTTCTTTCCTTGAAAGGATCATTAGAAATCACCGCATTTTAATGAATTCAAAACAACACAAGAGATTTGGGGGCTGTTTAGCTTTTGAAAGTACAGAGACAAATCAGATTTTTCATAACTTATATTTGAGTAAAACAGATCTGATCCTGTCCCTCTGCAGACCCACGTCAGGATGAACACAAGATAACTGGTGATCTTTACATCGTGGCCCTGGTGGGCTCCGAGGTTCCAGGCAGTTTCAGCTGTCACAGTCACTTAGAGTTTCCTGAGCTGTTTTTAGTTACTCATTCAAATATTCATAAGAAGCGAGGATTGCAGTTCACTGTCTGGTAACAACTTCATTCTTGACTCGCACTAAGCTTGTCCTTACAGATTGCTTCTTTCAACCCAGATTGGGCTTTAGACCATCACGTGGACTTCCAAAAATAATGGAGTTTCTTTAGGAGTAGGCGAAAGAAGCATGTTCCCTTTTTTATCTTTGCTTGGTAGAAGATGAGAATAATTACAGAAGACAGTTTTGGATTATCAAAGAGACAAGTGAAATCATCAAACCTGTATCAAGCACTGCTTTGTGTTACCCAAGAAGGCAGACCCTTCCATTATTTACCTTAGGAAATTATGTACACCTCAAGAAATCCTAAAATGACAACATATTCGTGCAAATATTTACTCTGAACTATTGTTCTTGAATACAGTAATGAAAATACATGTAATCTCATGATCGTATGTAATATCATGCTTCTTGGAAGCAACCGATGGATGGTACCATTTTTTTATACAGGAGAAAACACCTTCATTATGATCTCTCTATTATTTGATTAAAACTTTGGTTAAATAAATGCTTCAGGTTGGCAAATGCTACTGCTTAATTGGAAGCTCATATCTAATACCTGAATTAGCTGCAGCAATGCATGAATTATTGCAAATAACCGACAATGTAATCTCCAAAGTGCAATTATTTAATTAAGCTGTGACATCAGCTATACACTGTCGTTCTGTCTTCTATATCTATGCTGTAAAAAAAAGAAAAGGCCTGTCAGTCAAGATATACATAAAATAACTTTATGTTTGACATTCAAACTCTGAATTATTCTGGCTATAATGTACACTATATTTAGAGGAAGCAATTAATTTTTTATCAATTTATTATTTATGTAAAAAATTCACAAGAAATCTGTGCCTTTTTTTTTTACATTGAATTTACAAGTCCTTTTTTAAAGACTCCCTTACATTTGTACAGCTCTTCTCAACATGGATATACACTATGGTATATATCAGACACCATTTGTATAGTCTAAAGAGACCAAGCAGGTAAATTCTGCATTACTTCATTTAGACTAATGGGAAAAAACACCCTGTCAGAGGCAAACCAAAAGGAATTGCAATCTTGCAATCACTGCCAGATAAAAACCTGGAAAAGATCATTAATCTCATTTGTGTTTGTTACGGCAACACTCGTTATCACAACTTTAGTTAAGAAAATAAGGAATTTAGTTCTAAAAAATGAAGCTTCTGGTACTATAAACTCTACATTATTGCTGAGCTTTTTATGTGTTGTGATGAGGAAGAATGCATTATAGATACTAGATAAAAAAAAGACAATTGCTTAAATGATGCTTGGCAGGGTCTGTAACATAATAGTAATTCCTAAATGAATACCAACACGTTCACACATCTGATACAATATTTTATCCCTTAGAGACAGGGTTTTTGTTTTTCCCTGACATGTGTCTCTCATCTTTATAAGGAGAAAGCATGAGAAATATGTAAATATTCACCCATGAAATGAAAATAAGGCCCTATTGATCAGAATTCTAGGGATGTTAGGGAATCTGGTGTCTATGGCTTATAGTCCTCATAGTAAAATGCTGGTCTTCATGGAACTTAGAAAAGAGATTTGAACCAGTATTTCCAATACTTCAATATACAATATTGGAATTTTTCAGTATTCCAATAAGCCAATTCTTCAGAAATGTTCTTCTAAGTGCAAAAATTCATTGCAAACAGAAAACAAGCTAAGATTTCACCATTTACTTTTTCATATATATGTACTATGGCTGCACCATTCATGCTCCTAAAGGCAATCCTTCCTCAGCCACCAGTAAAGAGCCAGCTCAAGGGAGAATCCAGAAAGCTCATCGGTTTACAGGTACCAAAATACCTCCCAAGGAGGAGGTCCCCATGCCAGGTTGTTCATTGAAAGCAAGAAAAGGCACACTTTCTAAGCCCAATTATTTATTGAGGGCTTTACTGTGTCCAGGATTTTACAAATACCATCATATTTAATATTCACATTAAGCTGGCAAGGTAAGATTATCTCCATTTTATAAATGAGAAGACTGAGGTTTAGAGATACTATGTGAGTGGCCATAGTCACACCCCTGGCAAGTGGCAGAGTGGAAATTCAAACCTAAGCTGCCTATGCACAAACCCCATGCTCCTTTCTCTGTGCAATCATCCTCATGATTAGAAGTAATTGAATTAATAGTTAATGGGCACTATCCTGTCCCTTGAGATGTGGAGTCAACTTTTTCAGCCATGTGACACTGCAATCAACAAAAAAGTAAGATGAGGGAAAATAGCATGCCCAGTGGACTTTAGAGTAAGGCAGCGTTTCATGATATGTAATGGTAAAACGAGTGATTAGTTCAGTAATTCCTTTTTGTAGAATAATCAATCAAAACGTGATGTCTGGCATCTAATAAAATGCCCATCATTCCTAATAAATTCTGAAATGATCATTTTTCATATTTTACATCTATGAGACCAGAGTGCATCTCATGATTGCTGTCTGATGGGTGGTACTGCAAAGGAGTTACCATATTCCCTGTGCAGGTTTGAACTCACTTGTTGTTCCTAGTGACCTAGAGCCTTAACCATTTGTACCTCATTTTCCTTTCGATAGGTACACAAAACTGAAGTATGATTTTTTTTAAAAATGCATTTCTATTTAAGTCTCAAATCTTTTAAAATATATAAAGTACATTATAAATGACAAGCATCATCTTGTACGTATGTGTGTGTGTGTATCTGTGACATAATGGTGCTGTTTTCAATTGACTGTATCTCTGATTTTACAAAATTTTTAGATTTTCCATGTGTTTAAAAAAATGTTTTCCAGTCATACTTTTCTTTCCCTGTGTGTGGCTATATTTTCTCCAAATATAGTTTCAGAAATGTTTAAATCCTAAAAGAGAATACCTCAATAAAAAAACAAAATAAGTGCTGGCTTCAGCAGCACATATGCTAAAAATGGGAATGATACATTGAAGATCAGCATGGCTCCTGCACAAAGATGATGCGCAAATTCGTGATGCATTCCATATTTTTAAAATAAATAAATAACTTTTAACTTTTTTTCAATCCTAAAAGGGACACATTAGACATTTTAAGATTTTCTTAAACCTAAGTTTAAGAAAATTAATTCATTTAGGCCTGAATAAGATTGCCAGAAACTGTGGGTTCATCATACCTCACATTTTATATTTATAGAATACTCAGCATGTACTAGAAGATGCTACATAGAATATCAAGAAAATCTTTGCCTTTCTTTAAAAAGCCTACCTTCTAAGCTATGCCTCAGGATGGGTATATCCACTTTCTGTTTGGGATTTGTCTCATTATACAACCCATAAAAATGCAAAGAATTGCTACAAATATATAGTATATATAAGTATATAGTGTGTCTGCTCAAACTCTGTAGGCTACGTCCTTTAAGGAGACCAGGAACCATAGTTTTCAGTCCCAGAATTTGAAATGACAGAAAGTTTGGGAGTCGGGGGAGAGAAGTTTACAGGGAAAAAGGAAAATTAGGTGCCTCAATTTAAGTGTAACGGGGACACAATTAATGTGTGGATGTTCCAAACTTGTGCCATGCTACTTCTACCTCAAAAACATTTTATCTTTGTCTCTCAACTTCATCTCCCCATCCTCCACTCCACCCAAGAGCTTCCTTTTTACTAACCTCTTCTAAGCTTTTATGATGCATAACAGATCAAATAATCAGAGCAACAGGCAGAATCAGACAAGTGGGAGGAAAGGGAGAGAGGAATGAAAAAGGGCTTCACTGAACTAGGTTGGGGAGAAAGGCAAATCTGGACCTGAGGAGTCTTTAGAGAGCAACTAGGAATAAGGGAGTTTGGAAAAAGAGAGAAGTTATTTTACTAAATCATTTGGATTTTTAAAAATTGAAATCAACACAAAAAAGTCAAGCATGACATACAGTGTCATGTTTAATAAGAAAATCACACATTGACTTGATTTGTATCCATCCACACTTCTTGAATTATTGTTTCCACAATATTCCATTTGGCATAAATAAGAAGGATGGAAAGGAAATAAGACAAAAAGCAGCCAAAGGACAGGAAGTAATGTCTACTCCTATGACCTACAAAGTGTGCCTGACATAGATTATCTTGGGCTATGAATAAAAAGCAACAGAAACTTTCCTTTTTTGTTCTCTGAGTTGCTACCTAAAATCCATCAAAAGTGTCAATTAGAAATCGTCTTTAAAAAATAAGTAAAAACAAAAAGATAAATGAACAACTAAGTCAAGCAATAGTATGTTGGCTGGTGGCTAGGAGGGGCATGGGGACAGCGAAACAGGTGAAGGGGTGTTGGTTATACGTGTGGGAAAATGGAAAAAAATCTATAAATACACCTTTCTAAACCATACCTTAATTAAAAATAATGGAGAAGGGAATAAAGCCTAGATTCTTACTAAAGAATTTTATTTATTCATTATTTAGACAAAGAAACATGTAGAATAGTTTCTTGGGAACATAAAAGATACATTATGTACAAAAGCATAAAATAATTCTTCTAGGTTAAAATTGCTACAAATCTGCCACAAGCTAAATGGGTACTGATACCTGACTTCCACTGAGACCACTTACTGTGGACTTTGGGAATGAGATGTGTACATTCTACTTTAGTTGTGAACATTGAGTAGAATGACTACCCAATGGAAAGCTATACTCCTAATTTCATTTTTAAGAGGATATGTCATAATGGAAGAAGAAAAAGGAAAAGATTCAAAACACACATGTTAAAAAAAATGAAAATGAATGGTTTCAAGATTAATGTTCAGCTTTCATCAAAACCTTTGGGAATCCTAGAAAATGACTTGGCATTTGTACACAATTACCAAGTTACACATTATTGCTGCAGTTCAGCTTTCTTTCCCAGAGATATTAATTGAGATTATAGGACACACAGAGCAAAAATGGAAACTCAGCTCTTTGCCTTTTTTGAGAGGATTAAAATATAACTTTTTTTCAAACAATTTTTTATTGGCTCCTGCACAAAGATGATGCGCAAATTCGTGATGCATATGCATGTGTATATATGTATTGTGCATATGCATGTGTATATATGTATTGTGTGTGCACATGCATCCATATATGTATGCATATTTTTATATGTAGATAAATCATGCCTATCCTCCTTAGACCCTAACGATTAAAATGTAATGAACCAATCTGTTGCAGACTGACAAATTTAGGGTCTGTACACTCTCATATTCTGGTTTTAGCATTTCCAACCATAATTTCAGATTAGCCTTAATTTTATAAAAACAAAGTTGCTATTTTCCTTTGCTTCTGGCCTCTGGTGATAAAATACAAAGAATGAACACGTTTCCTATCAGTCACTCTCAAAATTATAGTTCAGTTACAGCAATAGAAAAAAGCTCCTTTCTACATTGGCATCTACTCCAGTTTTCAAAAGAAAATACATAAAGAACATGTTTCAAGAATGAAAAGATGATATAAGCTAAAATAAATAAGTCCTTTCTAGGACGTAAGTCATAATTGCACTGTAAGTTATATAAGCCTTGGTGACAGTGTTCTGGCAAAGACATCCATTTATCAGTCTAAGCAAGTAATTCCACGTTCTGTGGATGGCAGAATGAGACCAGCTTTGACTGATTTATGAAGTGATTTTTTTTTTCTGTTCTACTGAATGATTGAGACAAAGGAACTGCAGGAACAGTGGTTCATCTTTTCTATTCAAGTACCAATTCTTTTTATTACTTTTGTTTTGTTTCTAGTGTAGACATTGTTGCCTCATTCACCATCTGCTAATGTTAAAGAAGAAATGTTTACCTCTAGGCTACTCGCAATGAATTGCCCCATCCTTCCCAGTGTTGCTTTACAGGGTGGATGCACATACAAACGTGAGCGTGCGCACACACAGGCACACATGTACCATCCTAAAAGGCAGCCTGAAGCCAGGAGACGAAGCGAAGGCTGGTTAGAGGCAGGGTTGATCTGTCAATTTGTCTGGGTAATAAACTCAGGTCTCAATAGTTACCATCCTTCTTCCATGCTGCTTTGAGTGTCATGAAGAGGGAAAGTTTCCGGCCTGGAAGCTGACACAGAACATGTCCTTATTCATCTTTGCATATTCTTTGAAGTCCAGCATGGTCCCTGGGACAGAGGAGGAACTAAAAAGAAATTGTAGAATCAAGTTGAAACCTGCTGGAGAGGCAGAAAAGTGTAATGGGAACAGCACAGAGCCAATCTCTTAACCCATAGTGTCTTGCAGGCTGAATAGACTATGGGCAAACTTTGTAATCTCTTTGAGGCTCCGTTTGCGCATCTGTCAGATGGCAATAACTAACCTCTACCTTAAAGGGCTGAAATGGGGATTCAATAATACGGTGTATGGCCAGTTACCCAAATAAGGAGGATGAGCCAGGCTATCTCTGTGTGGATTTAGGCCAGGGAGAAAATCTAGAAAAATAACATTGCCTTTTCCTTCCCCTCAACTTTTACATAAGTAACTGGATTCCCGGTGTTGCTTTACAGGGTGTATGCACATACAAACATGAGCATGCGCGTGCGCACACACAGGCACACATGTACCATCTCGAAAGGCAGCCTGAAGCCAGGAGACGAAGCGAAGGCTGGTTTTCGAAGCAGGGTTGATCTGTCAATTTGTCTGGGTAATAAACTCAGGTCTCAAGCTGGTCTGCAAATTTCTGTTGAGTTTTTGTTCTTGTTCCACGTCCTCATCAACCAAGGCAGAACCACATCATCCTCTCCCCAGCGTGTATACCCAGCTCACAGCTCACCGACTGCCATTACAGCCCTATTACGAAGCCCCCAAACTTCAGGACTCAGGACATCAGTCCTGATCCTGTACTTCTGAAAGGGCACTGGCACCACTGGGTGTGGCAGTGCTTTCAGAGCACAAGCAGCCTCAGAGAAAAACAGAGCATTTATTTTACTTGAAGATTTGTACTGCAAAGCATTATTTGTATACTGGTACAACTACAGACAAATTTTATGGAGTAAGATATAATAGTGTCATGAATTGTTAAGACAAAATAGTAGATGTTGAAGAAAACTCCAGGAAGCTGGGATTGGACATGATCTTAGGCTAGGTCCTAAATGCTCCACTTCCCAACTCATGAGTGTTCCTTCCCCCTTTTGGGCATTCAGAATGATTGGTAGACAGTGACGGAGAAGCAGTGTCCAATGGATTTTCTTAGATAAGGCTTTAATGCTTCATAAGAAAGTAGGTGTTCTTAGGAAAAAGCTGTGTCCCTAATAGAATTCCTTTGTGCCAAATAATACAAGAATGTCTAACATAATAACATTTGCCATCTAGCTCTATTTCCAGTTGCTGATTTATAACACATATTAATAATGTTAATTTTAAAGCAACTAGAAACTATATTGGGTAAAAAATATCATTGTAACCAGAAATAAAATCAATTTAAAAATTGCTGAATAAAAAGCTTCTCTTTTGGGCCAATTTTATGCATTGATACAACAATGCATATTTTTAATAAAGTAACTTATTTAAAAAATATTCAGACAGCAAACATTATTGAGAAGCTGCTATGGGCAAATCATTTAAGGTCATACAAAGAAGAATAAAATATGATTTTTTAATAGAATATTAGTTTTAAATTTAAAATATAAATTTTAATAGTATTTAGTAGAAATACAATGTTAGCCATATCTATAATTTTAAATGTTCTCAGTAGCCATATTAATAAAAGGAGAAATAGCTGAAACTAATTTTAAAAACTTAACATTAAATTAGATAATGTATTTACTTTACTCAGAATGTCCAAATATAATTTCAATTTAATTTAATTAAAAATTGTAATACATATTTAAGATGTTAATTTCATATCTTTAGTATGTTTTAAAATACTGAACAATATTTTGCATGATTTTTCATATGAAGACTTAGAAATTTAGTATTTTCCACTTATTCTCCATCTCAGTTTGGACAAGCCACACTGCCAGTGACAGAGAACCACATGCGACTAGTGGCTACTGTATTGGACAGCACAGACCTGGCTCACCTAGAAACATTTCTTAAGCACATTAATTACAAAATTGCAGGGGTTACCCTAGGCCCTGAAGATGCGATGCTGGCTGAGATACTATCCCTGCCCTCCAAGAACGCACTAATTCTGGTGAGGTGACAGAAAGTACGTAAAAGATGATTACCAAGGGTAAGTTTTACTGTGAAAGAATCAAACAAGAGACTGAAGTAGAGACTGTAGGGTGGGCATAGGAGTGAGGCAGGGATAATGGGGGGAGAGGGGTTCTCTTTTAGAGAGGGTTGTTGGGCAAGGGTGTCCCCGTAAAATGGCATTTGAAGCAGAGACTTTGTATTGATTTCCTAAGGCTACTGTGAGAAATAACCACAAACTTAGTGGCTTAAAACAACACAAATGTGTTATCTTACAGTTCTGGAGGTTAGAAATCTGAAATGAGTCTTATGGGGCTTAAAATCAAGATGGCAGCAGGGCTGTATTCCTTCTGGAGGCTCTGGGGGAAACGCACTGCTTGGGCTTCTAGAGGCTGCCTGCAGTCCCTGGCTTGCGGCTCCCTTCATCTTCAAGGGCAGCAATCCTGTTGCCTCCGCTTCTATCCTCCTGTCCCCTTTTCTGACTCTGACCCTCCTGCCTGCCTCTTTCACTTATTTTCACTTTGTGATTACATTGCACCCTCCCAAATAATCCACGAGAATCACTCACTCTATCTTAATATCCTTAACTTAATCACATCTGCACACTTACTTTTACCGCATAAGCTAACAACCCCACACCTTCCAGGGATGAGGACAAAGACATCATTGGGAAGCATCTATCTGCTTAGCACAGACCTGAAGAATGAGAGGTGGAAAAAGACTACTGCAATCTAAGCGACTACAGCAAGAAAGACCTTGGCAAGTTCGAGGAGCTGAAGGAAGATCAGTGCTGCAGAAGTACAGAGTGCCAAGGGAAGAGAGGAGGACCACAAAGCCAGGGGCGGGGCAGGGGCCGGATCACACAGGACCTTGTAGGTTATGGTGAGGAATTTGGGTTTATTCTTTTATGGTTGGCAGCCTCTGGTGTCTTTTAAGCAGTAAAATCAAATAATCCAGAATTTGTAATCATTGTATCAGTCTAGCTGCTGGAAGAGAATAGATCAAAGCAGAACATGAGTGGAGGTAGGAAAACTAATGAGGAATGACACACACCTGATTAAGACGATGGCCGGAGATACGGACAGAATAGCTCTGCTTGTGGTGCTGATTATGGAGGTTATAGATTTAACAAAACTTGTTGAAATGTGCACTTCAAATCATGCATTTTATTGCATATTAGCTATTACCTAGTATAAAATTACGAAGTTAATTTTTCCCTTTTCACAAAAAGGAGAAATGCCTTCTGATTTTGTGGGTTTGAAGACCAACTTGTCTGTGGAGCCTTATCTGACATGACAGGTTATACAAAACACTGGGAGAATCTTCATCTCATTCCATCCTCCTATTTGACCTGCCCTTCTGGAGAATTCAATATCATACCCAAGTTATCATCAAATTTAATCCCAGGTTGAAAACTCTATTAGACCTGCTTTTATTCATTCATTTGTTTTACAAAGAACTATTGCACACCTGCAGTTGAACCATACTGTGCAGGCACTACGATGAGCCAATGGCCAGCAAAAGCAGAAAAAATCTGTATGCTAATTAATGCAGTGTACAGTCGAGGGGGGAAGGTAGACTAGGTTCAAACATTCGTGCGTATACATGTAAAATCATGGCAGTTATAAGTGCGATGACTACGGTCCCATGTGAAGGTGCAATGAGAATATATAGCGAAGTATTAGGGAGTCAAGGAAGCTTCCCCTGAAGAAGTAATGCTGGTTCTAAGATCTGAAGGCCAAACAGGATCTAACAAACAATGAAAATGAGGAAACTACCCCTCCTACAGTCAAAGGGAATGGTATATGCAAGGTCCCTGGGCAGGCCAGAAAAAAGCTTGCTCTGTGAACTGAAAGGCTGTTAGAGCTGGAACACAGAAAATCATGTGCAGAAATAACCCTATCATTTATTGGGCTTCCATCTTGACTAAAAATGAACATGACCTTATTTATATACAAAAACACACTCATAGTACTGGCCAACATTAATTGATCACTTACTATGTACTAGTCATTGTTTTAAATATTTTATTTGTGTTAACTCATTAAATCCTCATACCAATCCTATTAAGGACATATTGCTAGTCATCCTCATTTTACAGATGAGGAAACTGAGATACAGAGATAGGTAGCTTGCCCAGGTGGGAAAGCGAAGCTTTGAAACAAACACCCTGAACCCTGTGCCACCCACTTCCTCATACTCACCCTTCATCCGTTTAAGGCAGCCTGTTCCCATCTGGATCCCGGTGTCAGGTAGTTCTTGGAGACTCTAGAACAGCTTTTCCTGGGAAAAGGTTGGTGACCAGGAACTTCCGCTAACAATCACCAGCGGGCTCAGCAGTTGTTAATTTGTGCCCCCTGAGAGATGAGAGTGCTTTGTCTCTCTCTCTACCTGTTAGAAGGGGGTAGGGAGGGAAAATGGATTGGGGTAAGGCTCCAGTCACTCCGGAAAGGGACAGTGAGTGCTGACAGCGGCCCCATTGCCAGAGGCAGATCTTCCCCGTAGGACCTTCCCTATGAGAAGATGGCTGGCATATTGATTAAATCACTAAGAGGAAATACCTGCAAGGTGAGAATGACGTACTAGAGAAACGGTCTCACTTAGGTTTCTCTTAGCAAGAGACCCTGGTGCTAGTTTCAGCTCTGCTATTGACCTAGGACACAGCATCCCCAGATTTTGACCTTCTCACCAAATGAGAAGGCTGGATCCAGTGGTCCCTTCAGGTGGTCTCACAGCTTCTGAAGTTACTGAGACACCATGAAGTCAAATGGAGCTCATCTCCTATGTTTCTGAAAAAGTAGAAGAATCACAAGAAATAACCCTGAACAACAGATAACCCGGGACCTTCATGCTATAAGAACCCTTCACACGAAGATTACCCAAGTAAGTAAATTCAAACAAACAAAAGAGAAAGTCTGCAAACCTTTACACAACAGGAGCTTTTTTGTTTAGATGATCTCAAATTGCACCGAAATATAATTGTCAAAGAAATACAAACATTTACCCTCCCTGATGCTCCAGATTCCCTCCAAATTTGCATTTGCTAAAACCCATCTAGTAGCTTCTCCTCGCCTCCCCACCCTACTCGTTGTACAAATAAGGGGCAAACTACACATTTGTTTCAAGCAGACAAATGTTAAAAATAATGAATAATATTATAAGCTTCCTTTGTGTTCCATTGCAATAAAATCTGTTGTTTCATCAGTCTCATTAGAATAGGTTTTGACCTGTACTGGAAAAAACACTCGAATGTGCAAGCTCATCTGTGAAATGAGAGGACTCAGGGGGACAATTCCACTGTTTCCTCCCCCATGGAATATTCTATGATTCTCCATGGAAATAATTATAATAGGTCAGTGGTATTGTCACTTACACAAAGGGTAAGACCTCATCTGCAGGCTGGAAGCCTGGAAATAGGACATGCCTAAATATCTCGGTGGTACAGAAAAATCCTCTCATGGTTATTGACGTGTTTTTATAATTATGGTAAAATTTTCAGAGCTTACGGGTCTAATAGTCTGTTTCCTTGTCAAAGGACAGGACCTAGAAGAGCGCTATTCGTGAGCATCTTGGTGTAGCTTTTCTGCAATTCACAGGAAAAATAAATAAATAAAAATGGCTGAAAACAGAGTCACAGCAAGAGTTGCCTTCCAAGCAGGCTGTCAACAAGTTACCTTGCAGGTGTGTGATATGAAAGCCCCAGAATTTTCATTATGTTTAGATTATAGCTATGTTTTTAATTTGGGACCCTACATGGCTCTTACTTTTTAAATATGTTCATCTGAAAATTAAAGTATTTGAAAAAATTATTAGTGGGTACTGCATTCCACAATGGGAGTCGATATATTTCATACACTCTACAGTTGCCAATGTGTCAGACATGTTGCCAAACGTTTCCTTCATTTTTACCTACTATTTCCACAATAAAGGCAATGAGCAATTGAATCAATAAATTAAGTGAATAAATAAAGTTAACAATTCATATATTTCTAGCAGAATGCAACAAGCAGCGTCTTGAGCCAGACAATTCTATTGATTTTTCCTTAGTCTTGTTTATTCCATATCATCACATGAAACAAACAGCAAGCCAAATTATAATCTCTTGCTTTTGACAAAAAATAACATGTTGCATAGGAAAGAATGTGTTAAGACAGAAAAAATGAAAGCACATTAAAAATACATATGACGATGAGGCAAAATATATACAGAGGATGATATTTTAATCATCAATCAGGAGGGAGATTTAGGTTTCTTTCTACTTTACTGAAACCCCCCCTTCTCCGCTGCCACTGGAAAATCTATGAGCTGAAGACAGCCTTGGGTGTTGCATTAAGGCCCCGCAACATGCACTCTGGTGATTCTAGAAAAGTCTAAGGAAGGGATCTGGATACCCACCCCCTGCTGCCCGTGCAGTTCGGCTACCCAGCTGCAGCTAAGGGGAGCCACCAGTGATCGGTTTAATTATGATTCTGCTCCTTCACCATCTACCCAGACATTGACCTTGCTCGACATAGTTAGATCTAATCAATTCTCTTGAAGACCCAAAAACCGTACCACAAACTCCATCCTTCGAACAAGGGTTAACTTACATTTGTCTGCATGTTTTTGAACATTAGGTGTCTGCATGTTTATATTAACTGGCCATAATTAACATAATTTTGTTAGCGGCTAACTAAGCTTTAAACTCCTGTTAATTAAGAATGCATAATATCCCATTTTAAGAAATATGAGCTTCTAAGCATTAAAGTCTTTAGATTATAAAGAAAACATCAAGGAAGTTGCTTATGCATAAATCTTTAACCCCCCATCTCTAGTTTTTCTTCAGGATAGAACTTCTGAAAATAATTCTGTCAAACTGAGAAGTAATAAAAATGTTCTCCCTTAATTTGGATTTCCTTTCTTATAGAGTTTAAGGGTTTTGCATATGTTCATGGCCATATGTATTTCTTCTCCTGTGAAATATCTATTTACGTCCTTTGTTTATTTCTTTGTTAGGTCTTAAGTGTTGAGTATCTCATTCAATTACATGTGTAATTTTTAATTGAAAATATGGTTTGGGGAAAGGTAGTTTTCAAGTGGATCATACATCACTTACTTCTGTAAACCTTCCCCCTGAAGTTATTCTTTTTTAAAAAAATCTCTTAAAAATTCTGTTAAAATGCCATTTTGTAGCCGAACAGGAGTTCTAAATACCCAAAGTTAGTGTTAGACTGCCACCTAGTATTTCAGTGAGGAGCTGCCTGGAATATTCACTAAAGGTTTTCCCATATTCATAACATGTGGAATACAGTAAACATAAAAATGTCACCTTATGTCCTGAATCCAGAAAGGCTGAAAACTAATGTCAATGAATGCAAAAACTAAGTCTCCCACCGACTCAGGTCGAGGTATGCTATATATACTCTCTATATTTAACACTTGTCCCTGTGTACTTTAATTGCAATTAAAGTATCACTACTCTGAAAATCAAAAAGCTTGGGTTCTCATTCTAAGTTTACAGCTAAAAGATGTAATTCCCTTCATAACTCACCCTTTTTAGGACTCAACTTTTATAAAAAGTACAAGCAAAAAGAAAGGGAAGGTCCTCTGGGGAGCATATTAACATTGCATCCTGGGGAGAACTTTGGGCTTCTGGGGCCGTAGTTAAATGTGTAAGGTCAGATTCGGCGCTGGTAAGAAGTTTCTCCTATTCCTGGTCACATTCCCGTCCCTCCTCCCCCTCCCCCTCGGAAATGGAGGGCACACTTCTCAGGTGGCAATGCTTGGCCACCTGACTGTGGTCTGATGGAGAGCTTTGCTGGGGTGGGGGGCAAAGTGGTGGGAGAACTAAGGACCTGCCTTCACTGTGGGCCTGTCTACAATGGCCGTGAAACAGTCAGAGTCCTGTCATCGCAGTGTCCAGTGCGCATGTCAGACAGGCACTACCCCCAACAACTTCCCGATCTTCCTAAATTCCCCACCAGCCCCTCCCTGCCTTCTTCATGTGCTCTCTTTCCTCCCATGGGCTGTAAGTATTCCCAGAGCTTGGTCCTTAGCAATCTTCTCTTTTTTCTTCATAATCTTGCCCTGAAAGGCATTTCCTATTTAGACATCTTAAACTCTTAGGATTTGATTTTAAAATTTTGATCTTCTGGGCAGAATTCTCACTGGAGTGCGGGGCATGTGTGTCCAGCGGTCTCCCGGGATTGTTTCCACCCCACCATCTAAAACCATCCTCCTTCTTCACAATGTACAACCGATCAAAATATTCTGAACAAAAAAAGGTTTTTGTTCAGGTGTTTCTCCTGCTCAGGCCTTGCCTTCCACCATCAAGGGGCTTCTGGTGACACTCCTGGATCACTGTAATCCTATGTCTTCAGTCTTTTGTTCTTTTAGCCCAGCTCGTCCCCAAGCAGAAGTCCCCTTTTCCCCACTGTGCAGTGATAGCCTCAGGTTCTGCGTGCGCCTTGACGTGATGAGTCGGCAAGGCCTGGCTGACTCCTTCCTGCCTGCACCTGCCGCATTACACATTTTCAACACTGGCCTTCTTGCTCAACTCCTGTCTCTTAATCTTGGCATTCTAGGCCCACCTCAGTATGGTCCAAATCTCTCTCCTCATTCCTGCTCTCCACCCCACCAGAGCTACCAGGATTCCTGTGCTCCAACCAACCTCATTTCCCCCAAATTCTCAGATCACACAGCCTTGCTACTCAAAGTGTGATTTAAGGGCCAGTAGCTTCGGCAGTGCCTAGGACCTTTTTGAACATGCAGTCTCTCAGGCCCATTGCAGACTTTCTGGATGAGAATCTATATTTTAACAAGATCCCTGGGAGATTCACATGCATCTGAGTGCACCCCACCCCCACCTCCCTGTCTCTATCACCTTGTTTATTTCATTAACTGCACATTCCTAAAAATATCTTGTTTACTTCATTTTTCTGTTTATTGTCTACCTCATCACATTTGGAATGGAAGCTTCATGAAAGCCAAGCCCTTATCACATTTACTGCCATATTTTTCCAGTAGGCACTCAGTAAATAATTATGGAATGAATACATTCTGGGTTCATTCCTTTATCCCTTCTTCTCACTGCATTAATGCTGTATAACCAATCTATTTTGCCTTCTTCTCTCTATTTTACTTTTACAATCTTCCCTCCTCCTTTGCAAATCATATCCACCCATCAAACCCAAGCTTTCCCAAACATTTCAACCACACTGCCCCACTTCAGCTCCTAGTCCCTCAAGGATCAATTCAGACTCCTAATCACACACTCACTTCAAATGTTTCTTGTGCATACATCTTGTACTGCCAACCAGAATGTAAACTTCAGGAAGATAGAGTCTGTGTATCATACTTTTCTCAGAGTTTGGCTGCTGGCTGGTGAATGCATTCATTCTATGAAAAACAGAGGCCCACCAAAAGAGGTACAGAGAATTTAGAGAAGGCAAAACCTAGAAAAAGGTTTGGGCAAGTCATTTTACCAGAAGACTTCCCAGTGGTGGGACTTTGGATCAGCCCAATAGCAAGCTGGCATGTGCTTTCCCATTATAATTGGTACATGTGTATTATTTAATTCTTATAATTTAATCATATCACTTTCTAGTTGTGTTTTACATTTTAATATTATTATATAGTTTCATTGAAGTTACTTTAAAATAATCTCTTATCATAGAATGAAATTTGCATCTAATGCTATGTTGGAGATTCAGGTAGAATTACCTTAATTTAGGACACAGGAGCCCCTAGCTTCTGCTTCGGTTTGTTAATAAGATCTTATTTGTGAATTTGAAAGTAGAACTGATCTCAACAATGGTGGGGTAAGATGTCCGTATTCTAAGGGTTCTGACTCTCTTATCGTGTTAGTGAGATTTGGAAGTTCCAGACCTGTGTCGTAACACTTCCCTGCCCATTCTCCACCCTGACTGTGTGCTGCCTGAGTCCCAAATATGCCAAGAGGACTGACTAATCAATTCACCAATCTTGATGCCTCAAAATGCCCTACAGAATTGCACAAAGTAATCATTCATATCACAGACACAATACAAGCTAGAAAAAGTTTCAAGCCTTAGATGAGACACACTTCCCATGCCAATTATCTAAGTTTATTATGGTTTTCCATCTTCTTTTCTGTCTTCAAGGTGGCATTTAACATAAAATATTCACACACTGTCATGATACTAAATAGAAAATATGTTCAGATTAAAAAAAGAAAAAGAAAACTGTCGTGAATATTCAATAAAATTAGTTGTTAAAAATAAGATGTAGGTTAAGTCTGAATTCTCCACCTTACCCACAGGTCACAGAGGCCCAAAACAAAGACACACTGGGGACGTGAAGACTATGTGACCCTGGTTCCCAGTGGGTGTCATTTATAGCAAAGCCAAATGTGGTATTTCCTTTACTTATCACTGTTGGAGAGAATGAGAACTTTTTTTTATCTCATGTGGATCTAGAACTTAAAAGACAGTCAGCAAGGAAAATGAAGGCAGTCATCAAAGACGGGAAAAATTTCCCTTCTAATCCTCTCCACTGAAACTTGGATTTTGTAAAGTTCTGGTAAATCACTCGTGCAATTACATTACACAACATCCTTAGAAATTGGCCAGACTGGTTCAAATTTCTTCAAGTCTAAAATGAAAGTGGGGCCTTCCTTTTTGGTCATCATCCATTTATTAACTTGTACTGCTTATTAATAACCTCAGAAGCTTGTCAAGTAACAGGGTTTTGTTTGTTTTCCTGAGCGGTCTGAGTGACTCTCCTCTACTGGCTTAGGACAGTATTTTCCAAGAGAAGACACTTTCCCTTGATTCACCATCTCATCCAAGGTGCTCACCCCTCCCCTTGCCCTCAATGCAGTGACCTGGTGTATCTGTTCTAGGTTGGCTCATTTGTTTGGTAGTATATATACTTAATGCGTACTTTTGCCCTTGGCAAAGCCAGTTTTTAAATTTAAGCTAGTAAAGTACCAGGGATAGAGGTGAATGTGTTAAATTTCACTTGCATATTTCATATTAGAATAGAAATATTGCATAGTGCATTACTTGAAGTTAATAACTGCAGAACATTTGAAGGTAAGTACAGAAGAAAAAGAGTTCAACTAAAGTGAAAAGGTTTGAACTGGTGTTTTTAAGCCTAAGATATCGCTGCTTGCTCTGCCTCCACACCACGGTGCTCATTTTGCAAATGTTTTTTTGTTTGGTTGGTTGTTTGAATGGGTAGCCTAAACTAGTACCCTTCTAGGTAGCTGACTCTAAAAAGAGCAATGTAACTTGCAATTATTAGCTGAATCTACAATCCTAGAACTGGGATAATCTAATTCCTTGTAAACTCTTTTCCCAAAGGGTATAATCAAAATGAATATAACTGCCATTTATAAAAAATATTTTAAAATTCTATAAATTTTAATTGATAATAAGATATAGATATATTAACTCCTCAAAAATTCTTGTTAGGTGGGGTTAAACTAGAATGAATGATCAAAAAAAAAAAGATGCACCTGAAGGCAAGGAGAACTAAGGGATGGATTATGAATCACAGGATGAGAGAAACAGACATTAGCTTCCTCCGTGTTCAAATTCAGAGTTCAGTGAGTTCAGCAAGAACCACTTTGAAGAATTTTACCAGTGCCCCTAAGAGAGTCTCAAATGCTGCCTTTACAAAAGCTCCCACTTGATCTTTACTTATTGAAGACCCGTCTACTTTTGAGACTAAATTACTGCTGTAGATCTGATCGGAATGAGCAAAGGGGAAAATCCTCTCTGTATTCAGCCTTAGGCTCAGAACTACAATCTAAGAATATTCTCTGGGAAGCAAAGAAATGGGAAAAGAGAAAAAGACTAGACATCTGAGTTAACCAGCAGTATCTCCTCTGAAATGCTTGCTTAGAGAACTTGATTTCCAAGGACAGACATAGTTAAAAACAAGGGAGGGATTGCAGAGACAAGGAAGTTATCCAGCCTAAGGTCAGGTCATATGTATGCAGGTTTTCTCCTTCTCAGATTTAAAACTGACACAACTATGTGAAAAGGACTCAGGGCTGCTCATTAATCCAACAAGAGAAAAAAACTGTTTGCCTCAAAACACAAGTGCTTTAACTGACATTTTAAAACTGATTTGATTTGCAGGCTAACAAGGAAGTTTCAGTTCTAATGGGGGTAGGCAGCACTCTCACCTGCATGCAGGCACATTTCCTAATTTAGGGTGTATCATCCCTTTCCCATTCTAAGTACACACACACACACACACACACACACGCTGCCCCATCCCACCGGAATGGAAGATGGAAAAGTCATTTTCCTGCAGCCCAAGAGGGCAATAAGCATGTGCACCAGAAGGACAGGCTGATGATGAGAAGCTCTAGGCAGCTGTGATGGAGAGACAGAGACTGAAACACACTCGAGGGCCCTCACCAGTCGTGTAGGTCATTGCTAGCGTGTGAGGGGGCTGGCCGAGGTGGCACCAAAGAGTGAACAGAAAAGAGTGACAAGGGCCAGGATTCAGAAAGGCACAAATAGCAGCCAGCAGAAGAAAACAGGGCAAGATGGAAGCAGGTATGTGACTTCTATGAACCAGGCCATCCTTCCCCACCCCACGCCTCAGGGTCTTCCAGAAGAAAGGAATACAAGGAGGGAGAAGCCCTGAGGTTTCATCACCTTCCCCTCTCCCACCTCTTCCTTTCCTGTTCCCTCCTTCCATGTCCTCCCCTCCCATTCTCGATTCTCCTCTCCAATCCGACTTTCTTCAACTATTGAAACTGCTCTTCTCTAAGCCAGCAAAGGGTGAAACCCAGCCATTTGTTCTCGTCCTCACTCCAGGACACAAAGCTTGGGCCTCTTCTCCATGTGTGCTCACTTCAAAGATAATCTCACTCCCATAGCCTTTAAATATGTGGACAGCCTCCAATTTAATTGTTCATCCCCAGATGCTCCCCTAATCATCAGATTTGTTTATCCAATGCTATCTCCAGTTGGAAGTTGAATGAGCATCTCAAAATAAATACATATAAAACCAAACTCTTGATTTCCACTGTCACCCACGCCCTCTAAAATGCGACCCCTGCAGAATTCCCCACCTTAGAGTCTACCAATGAGGATGCCCAGCCAAGAGCTTGAAGTCATTCTCGATGCTTCTCTCTGTCACACCTCACATCAGCAGGCTTACCAGCTCTACTTCGGTCTTGAATCTGCCCACTTCTCACCCCTCCCACTGTCACCATTCTAATCCAAGTCATCACCTTGCAATAGTTTTCTGATCGACCTCCTGTGTCCACTCTCACCCTACTGCAGGTTCCCCCATAGCTGTCTGAGTAACCCTTTTGAATAATAATTCAAATCGTGTCACATCTCTGTTCAAAACCCATCATCCAGAATACAATTCAAAATCCTATTCTTACCTACAAGCACGGCATGATCTGACCCCCAGCCACTTTTCCAATCTAATCTTCTTTTAACTTTTTTCTAAGCTCCACCCACCCTGGCCTCCTTGCTAAATAAAAAGAAATTTAAAAAAAAAAAAACACTCCCAATTCAGGCCACTGAACTTCCTGTTCTCAAGTCTGAGGTACTCTTCCCTCAAATCTCTGCATGCCCTTCTCCCACGACCCTTCAAGGCACTGGTTCTTCACCCCTGCAGGAAGTCCACCTTCCCTAATCCTCTATGAAACGACACACCTCCCATCCCCTCTTACCCTGCTTTTGTTTTCATCCTAGTACCTTCACCATTTGACACAACAAATATCCATTTGTTGATGATGGTGCTTCTCCAACTAGTACACAAGGCTACGGAGGGCAGAGAATTCTATGGAGTTCATTGCTGTATCCTCTGCACCTGACCAGTACCTACCTAGTCAACAGCAACTTCTCAATAAATAGCTACTGTTTGGTGAGTGAATGGAGGCTATTGATCCAGCTGTCAATCAATCAATAAAATTGATCCTATTTTAACAAACCATTAAGGTGACCACTAGGGTTCACAAGTTAATGAAGCCTTGGAGATATTCGTGATGTTCTTGTAGAGACAAAAGAGTTGATCCAACTACAAATATAAGAGATAGAAAAGTTCATTTGATGAAAGGAGTATAGAGATAGAAAATAGTCTTTGCTAAGGTACAAAGGCTATTGCAGTGAGAGATGCGCTGATCGTGATCACCCAGTGGTTGCCAAAGAATCAAGGGAGAACATGGGCTTCCGGCCTGGCTTTGGGAGCCTACAGAACCCAGGTGTTCTTTCATGCTCCAAAAGTGGCATTTCACACTCAAATGCCTACAGACCATTCAAATAAAGCAAGAAGGTGAAGGAGGCTTGGAGGAGGGGTAAACCAGAGAGCGCATACCCCATCCGGCAGGGCTGCTGTGGTCCTCAGCATCAGTTAGGTTCCATGTGGGGATGTTTACATGCAAGGATGTCTGCAGTGCACTTGACGCGACCCCTGGGTTTGGGGAGTGGACCCCGGCTCTGGGGAGTGGACTCGTCACTGCCTTACTGTCAAAGGCAGCCCCCTCCCCCTTTCTTTGGAAGGACTGTGGGACAATCACAAAAAAGTGTGTCTGTGGCTTCTGCTGCAAGCCACCCATTTGTAACCTCGACTTTAAAGCAGTAGTTGTGAGCCATCGTGTTAGAGGCAGCATTATATCACAGCAAGTTTGGAAGTGTATCACAAATAATTTGCTATTCCATTTGTATGAATGAACACTTGCCAATCATTTTCTTTTTGAAGAATTGGATTTTTTTCAATCACGTTAGTATCTTTATTGTTGTACTTGCATTCTAATAAGCATCTTTGAATGGAGATAAAAAGGTAGAATTAACATAGAGGAAATTAGAAATACCCCATCTATATGCTTCATGTACATCATTTTAAAAATGTCTACCATGATAGAATAAAAAAGGTTGAGAACAGTCGCTTTAAAGTTACATTGTAAGAGTGTATAATATTTTCCATTAAATTGGGACTACAAATTTTAATTATATATAAATTTAGTCCCATTAAATAGAAAAGAATGTCTTGGCAGGAAGTCAAGCCAGAACACTTAGTCTGAACTATAAGGTACCTGAAAAAAACATCCTTTAATACTTTCCCAACTTTATCTCCCATTCTAGACCTTTGATTTCAGCCACGAACACACAGGTTGTACCTTTCACATTTTTATATCCAACCCCTTGTTCATGAGGTACCCATTCACCTTCTTTCTCTCTTCTTATCTAAGTGCTGGATAGGTTTAAATTAGACTTATTTTCATATGATACATAAACCCCTCCTTCACCACAACAGCCTACAGACCTGCCCTTCCTTCCTTCCTTAGAGACTCTAAGGCTATACTATCAAGCATTTATAGTACAGCCTTATATCAGCAGCTCTCTCTTCATGACAGGACAGAGTGGATTGTGATGCCTGAGGAGCACAAGGGATAGACGCTCAGATGTTGTGGGTTCCTTCTTCCTAGTCCCTTGGATGGCCTCAGAGGCCACTTTCAACTTGATGCTCTGTGCCTGTGTATGCTTATGGTTGCTTATCCCCAGCGTCTGCCTGTCCCCAGCAGTGTTCTCAGCCCATGCACAGGATGGGCCAAAAATGCCAATGAGTTAACATCCTCTGGACTTGCCATCAATCAATGAAGGATGACAGTTGGTGGATCAATACCCCAGCCTCCTCATTCTTGGTGGGAAGATCTTGAGGCATGTCACACATTGCTCCTCAGAAGATCCTTAGCATGATTGTGCCTGAGTTGCCCAGAACATTGACCTATTTAGTTACCTCCCCACCTTGCTTCCTGGGATCACCTCAAACATAAACTACTGCTATCTAAATTCTTATTTCCAGGCCTGCTTTTGGAGAACCTAAGCTAAGACGTTGCCTAACTAGATTCTCACCTCTTTGAAAACAGGTCCCCTAACTTATTGCCTTGTACAAAGCTTTGCATAGACTGTTGAATAAGTGAGATACTCAATAATTCCCCATACCATAACTATCTGAAATCTGTTGGGCAAGAGCAGAACTCTGATTTGATTTGATCCAAACTGAAAAAGATGTCAATACCTGTGCTCTTGTCTTCTCTCCCCTTCATACGAAAAATCAAGCTAGTTCCCATAAACAGAGCTAGAACTAGACAAATTTCTGATCCATTTTCTTCCCAGCCTCTGACTTAAGAAAGAAGGGTTTATATGGAAGCCCTATATTGACCATGGTCTCTGAAGTAGATCTGATTTTAGTCATCCACCCTTTAGTGAATATTATAATGCCTTAGTAGCTCATGTTCATTAATCCCTTTAACAACTGTTACATGATGGGCATTAGGCCTTTTTGAAAGAATTCCAAACATTAAGGAGCAGGTTTGCAAAGGAATTTTTGAAAATGGATTACTTAGTATTCTCAGTAATACTCGATACTGATGGATTACTCAGTATTCAGTTCGACTGGCAGTAACAGAAAAGACAAAATAAATAATATTTCTTTCTCTCAAAAAAGTTGACATTGGGTGGCCCAGGGCTAGTATGGCACTCAGCAGTGCCAGGGATCCAGGTTCCTTCTTTCTTGTCTCTCACTAGTCCATGATTCTATTCCTTAGATTATCTCAGTCTGGATGGCTGCTCCACTTTCAGCCATCAGAGCCACATTCCAGATGGCAGGAAGGAGAAAATAAGAGAAGAAAGGAACATTGCCTCTCTGCAAGAACACTGAAAAGTTCAGCAACCTGCTTTGAGTATACCACAGTGACCAGAATTTAGCCCTGAGGCAGTCCTTGGCTGAAAGGAAAGCTTTATTCCAAGCAGCCAGGGCCAAACAGTTAGAGGTTGTATCTCAAATATTTCTATAGAGAGGTTAATGGACATTGGGAGGGAACTAGCTACTTCTGCCACAACTGTGTGTTCCTAGAATGGCCGCTCAAATAAGAATCTAATACTAGAAGACAGAACATGTAAACAATAAGTGAGCAGTAGATATGGATTATCACACAAATGCCTATTATTGTTCCACCAACTATTTCACAGTCACAGAATAGAGGGTGGAGATGGGGGGTGTGAAGATAGGATTTCAAAATGTAGATGGACTCAATTCAACTTAAATTCATATTGGAAAGTCATATGCATGCTTCTTTGGATCATGAAGTTAGTAAAGAAAGATATCAAAATTAGATATTATTAAAACAGAGTCTAGTGTGATTTATGGGAGGATAGTCTGGATGTAGTGTGCTGCAGAATTATCTAGAGATTTCAAAAAAATTTTTTTAAGCCTTCAGAATTCCAAATCATATACTAGGTTATACTGGGCTGGAAGATCATATTGTGAGGGATTTGAAGACCAGCCTCCATTCCACACAAATCAGTTCAAAAACCAAGCAGAGACACCAGAATTTTACCATCTAAGCATGGATAGATAGCACTCATTGAGATCTGTCCCTCCTACCTCTGGATGACACACTGAAATCAGCATACACTGCAAGGACTCCAACCCTCTTTGTATTACGGAATGGCTATGTCTTAGCACAGGGGACCCACAGTTACTGGTTTGTACAAAGCTGCAGTAAGAATTTATTCTTGGAAAAAGGATCCACAGGAAAAAAGGCAGATTTGCAATGGAAAACTTGAAGGGAGATCAAACAGGAATCATATTAATGTCCGTGTGTTGGTCCTGGAGTCCTGGTATTAAGAGATTCCATGAGCATTGCAACTGGTCTGTGAGATCCAGTCTAGAACCTTCAAGTTCCCTCTGGCCTATGAATTGAAGTCGGACATGCCCCAGACGTCCATGGATCACCAATTTTACAAAACAACTGGTTACCTATGTGTCACCTCATTGGCTGTCTCAGGGAACTCTGTACAAAAGAAATGAAATCATGGGTATTGAATAAATCTTGTTAAATGATTATCAAATGTTTTGAGAAAAATGCAAAAGTGGTAACTTTTTACAAAAAAAAAAAAGCCGTCATTGGTAAATCACCTAAGTTTTCTCCTTCTCTCTCTTTGCTATTTAGCTTGGTCAGCCTGTTACACACCAACCAGTTTGAGCTGCATCAGACTTTATGGGTTTTCTGCTCTTTTTAATTAACTTTAAAATCTTATTAGCCCAATTATTAGCAATATGTTACAAGGCACCAAGACTGCAGCTGTGAATGTGTCTTTATTAAAAAGGCACTGCCACGAGTTCAGAAACTTTCAGCATTATTATAAACTCTATCAAGGCTAGAGAGATAATTCAGTTTGCAAATTGGTCCCAATTCAAATTTGGCAAGGGAATGCAAATTAGGTTTGAATTAATTTGCTCCCCCATCCCACTCCTTTCTCGAAACATGTAATTTCTATTGGCAATTAGCATCAGTAGACTTTACACAGGCACTTGGAAAGGTGTACCAACTCATAAAATAAGAACCAAAGGTGTGATGTTATTTTAACTCAAGAACTGATGTGTGAGGAAGGAAGAGAACTGTGCCTTTAGATATATCGCCTTCCTAAGGGACACATAAATAACCCTAAATTTTACCCAGCTTGAAGGGGTAGAATACAGTAAGCTATTCTGTGCTTTACCACCCCAAGCAATTCTAAGAACAAGAATGAATTTGTCACAGACTCAGCCCCACAGAGCATTCTAAATATAGAATCAGCTTGCCTTTGTCCACAGTTGTTCTGTTCTAATGGCTATACCAAGGACTCAAACAGCAGGCTCCTTTATTAGAAGCGGAACTAATATCTTAAGGTGCAGAATATTTTGTAGGCCTTTACAGGGCAAAAAAAGAAAGAAAGAAAATGCTAGACCGAGAAGCTCTAGGGATCTGTATGTCCTAATCCAGGTTCATATGCTGACTGTCTGATGCAAAGGAATAAGATTGCAGGACCACAGCTCTGCCTGCTGCCCTTCGACACCTCTTACACATTGTACTTCAGGGATCCTCAGGCGTTAGAATACGTTAAATCACTTGGAAGCTTTTGGAAAATACAGATTCCCCGGCTTTACCCCCTACAGACGCCGACTCAGGACATCTCGGGTGGAACATAGGAATAGGGAGTCTTTGGGTCACACTTCAAGAAATACAATTCCATTTCTACTGTGACTTGGCCTCCATAAAGGAAACATAAACAAATAACTTGTATAAATAAGTAGCTTCTCTCTGGTTCCACAGGAAGCGGGCAATTCAGCAATTCTCAAAAATTCACAACACATACAAATAACACAAAGTCAGATAGACCTCCTTTGCCCAATGATTTAATTTTAAAATATTGCTCCATGTGGGTGATTTCACTAGAATAGCTGAGAAGCCCATTTCATACCCATAAAGCAATTAGACAAAATCTTTCTAAGTCATTGGAACAATAACTCAGGTAGCAAGAACGAGCTATAAAAAGAAAGTAATAATCTGTTAACCTTTAATATTAATCAAGAAAAATGAAACATGTTAGTTTTAGCTATGTTTGTATATTTCAGGATTCCTACAGGGCGTCCCGTGAGCCATCCCAAGCCTGTACTACAGAGTTCCTCAACTTCGGCCCTGTTGACATTCTGCACAGGATAATTCTTTCTTTTTGGGGCCAGCTTGTACATTGTGGGATGTTTGGTGACATCCCTGGCTTTTATTTAGAAGGTGCCAGTACTAACGTTTCCCCAGTGGTGTCAACCAAAATTTCTCCACATTGCCCTCTGTCCCCTGGAGGGAAAAATCAACCCTGGATGAGAATTGCTGTTTTACTCTTTCATACTATTATTTAATACTTACCAAGTGCTTATATGCACATTATTATAATGCATTGCTCCAATGCTATGACTACAAATATAGCTGAGTTTTATTACATGCCGAACACCATGATTTTAGAAAAAGAAGAAAGCGCCGTATCTATCTGATCTTGCCTAGTCATCCTTATTGACTCTTTTTTTACAGATAAAAATGCCCCATTTCAGAAGTTAAAAGATTTGCCCAAAGTGGTAAGTAGTAGAGCAGGCTTCACACCCAGCAGCTTTACTCTAGAGCCCACTTATTTAGCCACTACTCTTTATTGCCTCTGCTGAGTGTCAGTGAAGTTAAAATGGTGATGTCTGTGACGCCTCGGAGTTTTCATCCCAAAACAAGCAGCACTAACACAGACATTCACAAGAAAATGAACACCAATCACAGAGACAGCTCTTCAACAAATCAAAAGGATATAAAATACTGTAAATAAGTGACATACAATAAACCTCATTAATTCTGATGTCATTCATTTAAACCTTGCCACAATTCAGGAGGAGATGGGCCAGCCTTGATCTTTCTACTATGGACAAAAAAAATATCATGAAGCAAGCATAATACGTAAGGTCACAAACACCTAATTCTACACAGTTACCTTCTATGCAGAGACCAACCCTCTATACAACGATTATCTTTAAAAAAAATAGTATTCAGATATGGTTTGACACTATTTTAGATATCCCCCCACCCTGAGCTTAGGGACTCCTGAGCAATCTTGGAGACCGGCCGGCACCTGATGGCTCTCAACACAACTGACATGGAAAAAGCCATCACAATTTTTTTTGTTTTTGCACACAGGAATATCCTTAACATTTTGAGAACTTCAGCATTTATTGTGTCAAATGCTGGGGATGCAAAGACAAAGTAAACACTGTTTCTCCCCTACACGAGTTTACAAACTGGTGGGAGATGTGGATACGGGATTAGGTGAGCTCAGTAGTGGGCAGGTAAAATGTGTGCTGGGTCAAGCCAAAGTGCAAAAGGAATAATTTCCTGGAAAGAGAGCCTCCTGGGAGATGACCACAAAATGAGTAGAAGGAAATAGTTGAAAACGGTCAATGGGATTACCTGTGACGATGAGAGTCCAGGAAATTTTCAGTTTCTTCTCTGCTTTTCTGTATTTAACAAAATTCATCACTGAAAATATATTTATGTGTAAGTGGGACAATGTATTAAAGAGCAAATGAAAAGTGGGTGGGAAGAAAGTGAAGCCTAAAAGTGAGGTTTACCATCTCTGGGAACTTGGCTGTGCTGGGAAGGAATGAAATAATGAAGGAGGTGGAGAGCAATGCATGGTCAAGAAAGGGACCTTCTCTTTTTCTGTTTCTCTTCTTTTAAAGCTGGAAGTGACATGAGTACACTTATCTGCCATACGAAAGGAGCAGTTGAAGATACAAGAGAGAGAGGGCTCACAGAGGGAACGAGAGCTCTGCTCTAGTCCTTGAAGACGTAGGAATCCAAAGAGCAGTTTGGAAAAATTAGCATCAGATAAGAGAAAAAGGTGGGAGTGGGTAGACCTAGTTATTGTGTGAGACATGCACTGGAACCTTTGCTCCCCTGAGGTGACCGAAGATGGCAGGACTGCAGTGGAAATGCTACCCATTATGAATAAAGTTACTTCAGTCTGAACATTTGGTCCAAAAATGGCACCCTTCTCTGCTTGAGATTCCTACTTGCCTTAGGGTGGGAGATGATGACCCAGATCGACAGGTTTACCACAAAAACTGTAAGACAGTGCCCACAAATGTGGCAAAATATAATGGGTCGTGAAGTGAGATTCTTTCCCTCTCAAGTGGGTGAGGGTGCCCCCTTCCCCCGTGCCCAGGAAGGGAAGCCCCCCAGTCGTCATCCCTGATAGCCCCTTGCATTTGCAGGAAGGGGAACTAGCATTTTGTTACTGGCTGCGACGTTCCCTCAGCACTTTCATCCCCTGCCCTGTTGCTCGGGAAGAGAAGAGAAGAGTGCGGGGGCAAGACAGTGCTGAGGCACAGCCTGCCGTAGACTGTCCCCGACCGGCACGCTGATTCCCAGTTCACTGGTGACACCTCTGAATGAGGCACCGCCTTAACCTGGAGAAAGAACCGGGTGTAGCAGAGGGCTTCAAAGCAAAGATAATGGTGAGCTTGACAAGCAACCATAAAGACCCAGGGAAACTGCTAGAAGCTGTCTCTCTTCTGGGAAATCTTCAAGGGTTTGCATCAATCTTCAGTGAGTCTGTGGCATCCAGCATGAGCTGTACCCTCCTCTCCTCCCCAACACCAGAGAAACAGAAGAAGTGGCTGGAGACATGGGGAACCAGAGACACCTACCCGCTCTGGTCTCTGACTAGCTTCTGTAACCACAAGTCCAGCCTTGTGCTGGGAAAATGGGGAGAAGGGTTGTAAGTAGATTAGAACTAATTTTTAATACCTGAGAATAGACTGTTTTAATAATTGAATCTGATTAAACGTATGGAATCATACTAATTTGAACTTGAAGGTCCCTTACACCCAGGGGGAAAAATGGGTTATACAAAGCCTAGTGGAGGCCATTTTTGTAGGGAGGGGAATATTTCGTGCTTTACCTCATGATCTCAGACTCTTCCAAACTCATTATGACATAAGCAAATATATATAGATATATGTATGTATGTATTTTTTAGTTGGTCATTATAGTAACCACCAACAAGGCTGCTTGGGAAAAAACCTTTGTATAGTTTTAATACTGATTAATTTTGTCACTTTGTTTACAGTGTCCTTGGAAAGAGATAAGTTGGCAAAGGAAATTGAATTGTATAATTTAACCCTTGTCTCCAAATACATTCCTCTTTAGAAGCAAGACAGATATTTCTCAAAACCTAATAAGAAAAGGAGACACTTTCCCTTCTTTTATTCATAGGCTGACTAAGAGGCACTTGGATATTTGCCCAGAGGTCTGTCCTGCTCTCTGGAGCTGGAGTCGCTCTGTCCTCACACAGCCAGGCCCTGACTGCTTACCTCCCGCGGCTGGCCTCCTTGTAAACCCTGCACTGGGGCCTCAGAACATGACCCTGTGGTACCGTCTGTTCGTCTGTCGGGACCAGTCCCCCTGCTTTGGGCTCTTTCCCTTTGGTCTTGCATCTACCCTCTGCCTAAAAGCCTATTTGAATCATTTTCCTATCAGAAATGCTCAGGGCCTTTCCATTGTCCCTGAGGCCTTTTGCAGTGCAGGACCAGCCTGACCTTCCAACTGCAGCCCTGCCTGGCTTCCCACCTCACCCAGCACTCACCACTTGCCCCAAAGTCCATGTGGTAGCCACCTGGACTCTTGATTTCCATAAATACAATATTTGCTGTGTCTGTGTGTCTTGGCACACACTCTCCCATCCCCACTCTCTGCCTAGCAAGATCTACCCTCTTGAATTCAGTCAAAATATTGTCTCCCCTGTGTCCCCAAGGGGACCTTCCCTTACTCCCCTACACCAAGACAGCCACAGCCTTCTTTGTAGTCTTCTCTTACTTTGGACATACTTTGCTGTACTTGGTTCATGGTGCATTTGATGGGTGGGAGGGCAGTCTCTGACTCATACCATCTGCTTTCCCTTTGGGAATGAATACATAATGGCAAATTAAGATAAGGACTATGGCAGAACGGAACAAGGTGCCAAGGAGCCAAACATAAACAGTGCTGAGATCTGGCACACTAGGAAGAAGTAACTAGCAGGCTAGGGGTATAAGTGGGGAGCAGGCCTCCAGGAGTAGAAGCCATATGTGCAGTGGCTTCATGGCAGAAGCGTGTGTTCCCTGCAAACAGAAAGGAGCTCATTGGCTGGAGTGGATGAGCTGGGGGGGCGGGAGAGTGGGAGATGGTGTGGGAACGGTTGGCAAGGCCCAGCCCTGCACGGCCTTCTGGGCCACCAGGAAGACTTTCATCTTTATCTTAAAAACAATCGAGAAGCATTGCAGAGTTTTATGACTGGGGAATAATGTGATCCTATTTGCATTGTTTAAAATTCTAGCGTCAGTGTGGAGAAGAGACAGGTCTGAGGCCAGAGAGGATGTGGGGAAGCCTATTAGGAGAACATTTATGGTCAGGAAAAAATAATGGACACTTAAAAAGGTGACTGATGGAATAGATAGGAAGAATTGGGGTGGGTTTAAATTAAAATTCTTCCCAGAACTTCTAAGCCCCAAACAGATCAAGTACTCACAAAAATTTTTCATTAAGGGTTTAAAAAAATGATTTAAAAAAAAAGTGTATCACCTTAGAGTTATGAGTACTCTATTGAGCTTATCCTAAGATAAAGTAGTCAAAAATGAATTTGGTTAAATTTCAATATTGAGGAGAAAGCAAAGGATGACATTATGTATGTATACTATAGGAGAAATAGTAAAACTCCGTTTTAAGCTAGTTATTGAAAAAAGCAGTGTTCCCTTTGCTCCAAGGAGGCTCTGAAACACAGAACTAAATAATAGAAATGTTTAATAGCAGACAACTATCTTATTTCATATCATCTTTCTGAGTTACACTTCATAAGCTATATGATTCATCAACTTGTGTATTTCGATGTTTTTTAGGATTTTCACAGAGTTGTGTATCTCATTACCTGTATCTAACTCTAGAACACCACAAAGAAACTCTGTATCTATTAGTAGTCACTGCCTATTTCTTCCCAACTATCCCAGCCATAGACAAACACTAATCTACTTGACTGCCTATTCTGGACATTTCACATAATGGAATCATACATATGTGGTCATTTGTGACTGGCTACTTTCACTTAGCATAATGCTTTCAGAGCTCATCTATGTTGCAACATGTATCAGTACTTCATTCCTTTTTTATTACCAGATGATATTCTATTGTATGGATAAACTCATTGTGTTATCCATTCATTAGTTGATGAACATTTTTGTGTTTCCACTTTCAGGCTATTATGAATAATGCTGTTACATTCATGTTCAAGTTGAGTAGACATATGTTCTCATTTCTCTTGGGTATATACTTACATATAGGAACACAGTTTCAGGATCATATGTAATCCTAAGTTAATCATTTGAAGAACTTCCCAACTGTTCCCCAAAACAGATGCCCGATTTTATATCTTCATCAGTGATGAATAAATGAGGTTCCAATCTCTCCACAGCTTCATCAACTCCTTTTATTACCTGTCTTTTTGGTTCTAGCCATCCTAGTAATGGAAGTGGTATCTCACTATAGTTTTGATTCATGTCCCCTTGACGGTTAATGATGTCGAATATCTTTTCATGCACTAACACCCCATTTGTACATTTTCTTTGGAGAAAAATATATTTCTCCATTTGAAGAAATGCCTACTTCCTTTGCCCCTTTTTTATCTGATTATTTGTCTTTTTATTGTTAAGACTCCTTTATATAGTCTAGACACAAGTCCCTTATAGATACAAGATTTACAAAAATTTTATCCCATTCTATGGGTTGTCCTTTCACTTTCATGATGTTGTACTCTAAGGTACAAATTTTTTTTTAATTTTGATCACATCCAATTTTTTTCTTGTGTTGCTGTGCTTTATTATCTTTCAGAAAAGAATAATTTTTATTAAACTCTAGGATAATGCAACTGAATTGTGTCTTAAATCCTTTTATATCTTTTTTCCTACCAACAAGAAGAGAATCTAAGTACCATTTTTCTCAAGAGTCCGTAGTAATTTCCTCAAACATTTGTATTGCTTCTTCAAAGCTAAAAGACTGTAACTCATGCCAGCCAGCTCTATCTTTACCAGTGGCAATTAAGCAACATTATTCAGGCTTATCAGTTCGATTCCATTTTATTAGCTAAAGCAATTAGAAGAACTTATCATTTTTAAAAATCACATAATTATTGACTATCCAAACCCTGTTACTGAGAAAGGTGGTGACTTGTAACACTGCTCTGAGGTCAAATGAAAATCAAGGGTGACAAGAAAGCCTGAAAGATAGAGGTTAGAATAAGAAAGAAATATAAATCACAATTAGAGTGAACCGTTGTAGAACCTTAATGCATTTTTTAAGACCCTTTAAGTCAAATTAATGAAAATGAAAGAGGCTCAATATTTGCATTGGTAGAATTTTGACTTAAAAAGTTAAATAATTTATTTTAACTAAACCTCCCACCTATTCATTTCTACCTAAAAGCTTTTAGGAAGCAAAGCAAAATGATTTCAAGATTTTATCTACAAAATAATAAATATCAAGAGACAGAGCCATGAATATAAAAGAGCATGCAACCATATTTAGATGATATCAAAACTACCCATTCCTTGAAGACTGGGCTCCTAAATCGTTTGCCTTTGGGTCTCCAGTGCCCAGTATGTGTCTGCATTGCAAAGCTACTCAAAAACTGCAACTGTTTAACTGAATTAAGGTATTGAATATACCTTTTTATAAAGTCTTCCAAGTAGACTCAGAAGTAGCATGCCTCCAGA